>NC_053449.1:53480867-53731261 GCF_007990345.1 Gossypium hirsutum | reverse complement strand
TTCAAAGCCTAATATCAGTAGCAGACAATGCATCCTCCATTTATATATGTAATTGATCCAAGAATATATATAAAATAATTTAAAAATATATCATTTTTGTTTCAGCAAAATATATCATCTAAAATAACATTTCAAATAGATTATATACCTATTTTAAGAATTGATCTGAAAAAAATATAAATAATTATAAAAAAATCATCTAAAACTAAAATAATGTTAATTTAAAATTTTAAAAAACAAGATGATGAAAATTAAAATAAAAAGAAAGGAAAGAAAACCAAGTCCAGGGTTAACCCATTTGGGGTTCCTTTTCAATGTAAGGTAGTGAATAAAACATTAATTTTAATTTAATTAGGAAAAAATATGAAAATATGGTTGTTAGAATTGAATTAGATTGGTGTGGATTGAAATATTAGTCTAGAGAAATACTTTATACCGTTTGACCTATGAATCGGTGTAGATTAGTTAAATTAATTTTTATTTTTTATTTTTATGAATATTTTAATGATATATTTAACCAAATTCATTATACCGACAAATTAATAGTCTATTCGATTTAACTACCAATATGATTATAATTATTAAAAAAATCAAGGAAAGCTAAATAAATTTGTGGGATATAAATGCAAAGTAAATAATTAAATAGAATGTAATGAGGATTGATAGGTGAAGTGAAAATAGATCCCCACATGAAATTACTAATTTCCAATTATTTTTGTCTCTAACTTTTTTTTATTTAATGCCTTAACTTCACACCCACAATTCAAACATTCCAAGTGGGTTTTCTTTAATAATGATTAAAATTATATAAATTATAAAAACAATAAGCTAATACATCCCGTTATTTCCTTTTAAGGATGGAGGCAGGGGAACCAAGGGAGCTGGTAGGGCTAGTTAAAGTTTCTGTTACACTCTTTTATAATTTATAAAATTTTAAATTATGAATGGTAAAATTATACTTTGGTCTCTAAAAATAATAAAAGAAAATTAATTTAACCTTTTAAAAATTATAAAAAAACTATTAAAATAATAAAATTATTTTTACTATTATAAAAACATACCATTTAATTTTGCCAAGAAAAAACTTTTTGGTTTTGCCTTTGGATGGAGTGACGGTTAACATAGTTGTTTCCCAAGCTTAATATCTAGGCAATTTCGTGAGGAACATGAATAATAAGGAAAGTAATGAGAAACTAAGAAAATGAAGAAAAAGAGACTAAATGGTTGGGCTGCTGCTTGCTGGGATGAGAAAATTGCAAAGTTAGATTATAAACAAGAAACAAATCCATAAACGATGGCTAAAGCTCACTTCTTTGGACTTTTTAGATTGCCTTTGGTTGGGTTGAGCATTGAGAGGCTACGTTAATCTTTTGGGGCCCAATTTTACTTTTATTGGACTTTAGCAATTTCTGTAAAAACCATCTTGTGTCTTGTTAAGAATGTGATTGTCACGGTGCTTGCTTATAAGGGCATGTGATCAAAGTGTCCATAACAGTTTAAGGTAATCATTTGAGTGAATTGGGCTTACTTAACTCACTAAGATTAGCTCAATACTTAAAAAAGTCCAATAAGTTCATCTACTTGAAGCTTAGTGGTCCATTATTTTAGCCAAAAGAGTTCAAAGGAACTAGGTTCACGAGGAATGTAGACAACTTTCTGTGGGGAACGACTTTCGAGCTATTGGGATCAAAGATGATACTGCTAAGATAAATACTACATCTATGTATTTTACTGATATCATTTTTTGTGGTGGCATTGTAAGTGTATAGATGAGAAACGTGGTGTCATCACTATTAAACTTTTGTAGAGTTTCAAATATAATTCAACTAGCATTTTTACCCATAACATGCCAAAGATAAGGTTCGTGCCAAGCTGCAACAACTTATGCAACAAGGCACATTTTGGTTTTGCATTATACGAAAGTTCAGAGAGTTGATACTCCAATTTTTTGACTTGGATGAGAAAGAGACATTCTTTTTCTTCATGGATGGACTTAAGCCTTAGACCAAGCTAAAGTTGCAAATAAGAGGTGTTCAGGATCTTACCTAAGTTATGACTATAGCTGAGTCCTTGATCGAGCTTAACATGAAAAAATCAAACAAGTTTGAGTCTTCCAAGACTAAGGACAAGGGCAATGGTGGAGGAAATTAAGAAGGATAATCCAAAAATGGTAATGGGAAGTCACCAACAAGGAAGTGGAAAAGAAAAAAAAGAAAGGGATCCAGTGAAATGCTTCTTGTGATGGTAGCTAAGCTTACTACCATCAATAAGGAGGATGCAATAACGCCTCCTAAAAAATTTCAGTGTCGGAACTCATGTTGTTCTAAAATTTAATTAAATTTTGAGAATGAGCTTCATATTAATTGAGTAAATGTGTTAGATTAATTTGGATGCTGAGAAATATAGTTAAGTGTGGGAAATTACGAGATGTCAATCCAGAATATAGACTAATTTGTTTCCTGGGAAGGAAGCCACCGAAAATTGGAACGAAATTAAAAGAAAACAAAGAGTTTTCTCGATTGCAACCTAATGAAGAAGTGAAGACAATATTTTTTGAATATCACGAAAATTCTAGCATAAAACTAGTCGGTTGTACGACTAAATTGTAGTAAGAGTATACCCAATTATTGGCAACTTCGATTGATAAAATATGAAGTATTTGTAAGTGCTATGATCGGTTCATGAAGGAGGTGAGTAAAGCTGGCTTATTCTTTTTATTTGAGTATTAAATTGAGTTCAATAATATGATTTAAGTGTGATTTTATAGTAATTATGGCTATGGTTTTGGTGTTGATCATATGTGTTTTGAAGTTAAAGAATTTGAAAGAGGTAAAGAGTAATAGTGGAGTTAAGGTGGTGAAGGATTGATAGCTTGGTGTTGGAATTTGGAATTTTGATAGCTAATTAAGGTAAGTGTTCTTTAAATTTTTAACACGTAGATATGTTTGCTTCACCAAAGCACGAAACTATGACTATTTATGATACTGAATTGTAATTTAAAATTTTGATTAATTATGTTTGCTAATTTTGATATTTGACACTATTAATATGTTAAAATGGTTTTTTTTATGAAAATTTTTATTAAAGATGGCCAACACATGACTTATAATTAATTAGATAAATTTTATTATTTGTGTTGTTGAGAATCTACGATTCTTCTTCTAGTGAACGATGTTTGATTAAAATTAAAATTTATAATTTTTATGTGAGGATCTGATTATAATATATTCAATGTTATAAAATATATAATATATGTGAATAAAAGCTACATTCCATTTATAATGTTCAAAGCCCTAGTAAACATAGGTTAGAATAGTCAGATATAGGAAGCATGCCATTAAGGTATAGTAGTACTTCTCATTTCTGTTATTTGATGTGCTTGACTAGATTCACTTGTGTTACGTACAGGTTTCTCTAGAGTTCTAGCACTATATGAGCATATATGTGGAGTTTGGACTCCTCGAGTGCATTTGGTGTGTTTGGTTGGGGCGCTATGTGCTATTCTGACATTTGAAGTTCTGTGATCTGCATATTCATGTCTATTTATGCCTAACATTTACCACTCAGTTAAATTTTGATATGAAAAGCATGATTTAATAAAAGATTCTAGATTTCGGTATGAAATACTTTGTTGTTACTATTGAATTCGCTAAGCATGTCTCATGGATTGTGCTATAATATGATATGAAATATACGCGATTATGCTAATATGTTGATAATATGATAAATGAATTCATGATGTGACAATAAGTTAAATTGACATGTTATAAAGTTAAGTATGTTTAGGATGAAATTTGTTTGATAGGTAAAATGATTCTATGTTGATATGAATTTGTGAGACATTGTAATTGGTATATATGTGTAAATCGAACTCATCACAATTATATGGTAGCATGATGATTATAACTTCTTGTTCTAGATATGTATAAACCTAAATGCTTCTGAATACTTAATAGATTATGTGTTTAGAATTCTTGAGCACCATTGAGCTTAATGAAAGCTCAACGTGCGATTTTCATATTTTTTGCATGTAGGTTGTTAATATGAGGTTTGTGTAGCGGTTAGAGAAGTTGCATCATCCATAAGAGTCAAAATCTTTCTAAGTTTAAGTTTGAGAGATGGTATTTACTATACTTTTAGACTTGTGACCTTTATATGTATATGATCTTTGAACCTTTAAGTTTGTGTAAATGACCTTATGGTTCTTTGTAAATGACCTTTTGTGGATGTGTATAAGTTTATGCATAGCCTTCTTTAGGTTATAAAAGCTTTAATGATGTGTAAATAAGGCCATTTAGGCCAAATGATTTATGCTCAAGTTTTTTATGCTTTATGCAACTTGGTTATCTTTCTTACCTTGTTGAGATGGCTTGGTTTTGGTAAGATTTTATGGCTTGTAGGCTAGTCATCTAGACATCCATCCAGTGTCTTACGAATAGCTTGTTGGTAATTGGGAATTTGATGATTTGTTTAGGAACCTAAGAATAAGCTTAGGCGATCATTCTATTAAATCTTTAATATGTCTTTTGTAGAACTAGTTGTTGAACTTATTTAGGTAGGATTTAACTTATGAATAGGCCAATTAGACCATTAGGGTTATTGCCCAAAGATTTGACATTTTGTGCATTACGGCACTATTGTATCGATACTTGAGGAGAATGTATTGGTACCAAAAGTTAGTAGCCAAAAAACTTGAAATAAGGGAGCCAAGTATCGATACGTGAACCTTAAGTATCGGTACTTATCGGCTATGTATCGATGTCCAAGGGAAGGGTATTGATACCACAAAACATCAAAGTTAAAAAGGAATAGTGCCATGTAAGGGTATTGATACCCTTTCCACCTATTAGAGCAATTGGTCTCAGAAATGTTCGTTAAGGGCTCAAAATGACCCTTAAACTTCAAGTAGTTGTAATATGCTTTTTGTTAGGTTTTTTTTACTCGATTTGTTTTGTTTAAGGCTCTGATAGTCTGACACTCCAATTGTTGCTTGGGTGTAGAATGCACCATCCTCCATCCAATCAAGTCTTTGGATTGGGTAGGGGTGTTATATATGCAAAGCTAGAGAGTGAGGCTTTGAAGTTTTGCTCAATGATACTCAATTCTACTAAGGCAATGAGAGGTTAAAAATAGAAACGATTGATGTTTGTAGACATCAACATCTTAAGTAGAAGGAAAAGTGCTCTGATTGATACATGACATCAACATCAACACTTATAGGGATTCTAAAAAGCACCCTATCATCCTTTTCTCAAATAAGTTATTCAATTTATTCAGATCCAACCCCTCAGAGTTGGCAATTTTAGATCGCATGCCCTTAGGTTACTGTTCATATTTACTACACTGTGAGTCATCCCATAATCAAAATCTCATGGTAACAATAAATTGATCCATACATTGACATCCTCTCTCATCCTTATACACCATTGAAACACCCCTAATCCATCTCCGTCACTGAATTGGGGTCATGGAGTATTACAATTACATTTCAAATATTTAACACTAAATAAAAAAATATTCAATATAATGATACTAATTCAAATCACATACCAATCGTAACTAAATGTTCGTATATAAACCTTAAACGAGTTTACAAGGCCCTAAAAATAAATTAAAAACATTTTGGGGTCAATTTGAAACAAGACAAAAAAAGCTGAAAAAAGTGAAAAAATTTGGAAATAGGGGACACACGGCCGTGTGTCGCAACCTAGACCGTGTAGACCTTCGAAGTCCAAACATATGGTTGTGTCCTAGACTGTGTGTCCGCCTGTGTGGGAACTAATGTTGGGTCATACGGTCGTGCCTCTGACCGTTTAACTCATTGTTTTAAGACACAAGATCGTGTGCCAGGCCATGTGAATCCTACTCCTAGAGGTAATAAGACACAAGATTGTGTGTATAGACTGTGTGGGTCACACGGCCGTGTGGTGGCCCGTGTCCCATGCCGTGTGAACCTATATGTACCTAAAAACTCAAGTTTACCAAATTGTGATTACTTGGACACTAAGCAATCAATTCATCAACCAT
The DNA here is from genome assembly GCF_007990345.1 of Gossypium hirsutum. Lineage (NCBI taxonomy): Eukaryota > Viridiplantae > Streptophyta > Magnoliopsida > Malvales > Malvaceae > Gossypium > Gossypium hirsutum. The sequence goes on along the minus strand of NC_053449.1, from coordinate 53,725,234 downwards.
TTAACCTATTCAAAACACCATTAAACATGCTCAAAACATGCCAAAACAACCATATTAAATGCCTAACCAATGTGCCCTCATTGAAACCACAATTGAATCATCAAACACAAAACAACAATTCAATCATTCATCACCTAACCAATATGCCATTCTAGGCACCTCAAACAAATTTCAATCATTTCATAACCAAGTTAAAAGCATATGACATAGTTCACTAATTAATAGTCAATAAGTCATGCCATACATTTCTCAAATAACCAATTTCTTTGAAACTTATAACATTCACATATACACGAGCAGTTTTAAGCATTACAAAACATTTTTTTTCCATAAACACATATCCACCATATCTATATATGTATATATGTATACCTTACTTGTAATCATATGTTTAAAAGACTTAACTTCTAAGACATATTACACCCATTCATAACTATACATTAAAAGTTTAAGACCCCAAAATATCATCCTAGGTACATGCCAAAACACAAAAAGAAATACATCACCAACATTGAGTACGAGATTTTTCGTGGATGCTAGTTGTAGAACAACGGTAAATATCTAACCTGCAGTCAAGTGAAAATTCAAACAGTAAGCAACCCATGTTCTCAAAGGATCCCACTTACAACTATTAACCAAAAATTTACATTTCATAACATATAAGTCATCTCTATGAAGTTTACCATAATTCTCATTGAATCATATCCATAACATCATTTATATACAAATATCCTCTCATTAATTATTATGCCTTACTGAAATGTATCATCCAATAAATGGCACTCGGTGCCTAACGGTTAGACCGTAAATAAGGTTTTGTCCCCAACGCTAGTCATTTAACTCGACAAGATCATTTGTGTGCCCAACACTAGTCGAACAAGTTAACAATGTTTTGCGCCCAGTGCTAGTCAGATAACCGACGATGGTTGTGCCCAGCACTAGTCAGATAAATTGACGAAAGTTGCGCCCAGTGCTAATCGGATAACAGACGATGATTGTACCCAACGCTGGTTAGATAAACTGACAGAAGTTGCGCCCAGCGCTAGTCGGACAACCGACGATGGTTGTGCCCAACACTAGTTGAACGAATCGACAACAATTATACCATTGCAAATCCATAATATCATATACACAATTCAATATCAAATTTAATATTCCATATCACATTCACCTCAATTAACTACTAAACATTCATTGATTAGTTCCATAATATTACTTTTCATAACTCAATATCACATTTTATATAACATTTTATATAGATATACATATACATCCATAAACCTCTATTCAATTGAATTAACAAATACATTAATGATATAATAAGACATCAAATAGTGTCTAGATTAATTAAAACAATTTATAAGTTCGAGTTCAGGGAATGCAAACTTACTTAAAACCGAAGAAGATTATTCCGCAACCTTCTCTCTTTTCCCGATTTACAGTCGATTTACTCGTTTCTTGATCTAAACATAATAAATTAATTTATTAACTAATTCAAACACCCTATCAAGCTCAAATTCAAACCATCCTACCATTTAATTACATTTTTACTTATCTGCAGTCTATATTTACCCTCAGTACAATTAAATCCTCAATTCTAAATCATATTATTTAATTAAAATCAAGAAAATCCCATTTCAACTAATTTTTCCACAAGGTCCAAAATAATTCATACTTTCAATTAATTCACAATTTAATCCTTAAATTTATCATTTCTATATTTAAGTCCCTAAACTTTAAAATCATCAAGAATCATATACAAAAAATGTCTATTTAATTACCAAACTTAATATCCAACAAAATAACACCAAGAACTTAATTTCCCTACAATGGCAATCTCCACAAACTTCACTAAATCTAAAAATTCCAACTTGGGTAAGTTAGTTCATGACCTTAAGGTTCCAAAACTATAAAATTGAAGTAAAAAGAATCAAAACTTACCAACCAAATTAAGCTTGAACAACAATGGCCGAAAATGCTATTTCTTCCTACTCCTAATCGGCATGCAAAGAAGAATGAAAAATAAAGTTTTCTTCTTAACCCACTAACCTATTTGTTTCTTTTATTATAATCATTTTCCTTTCATTTTCTATTTAGTTTATTCTAACATAATTTACTAAATGTTACTATATAATTAATATATATATAATATATAATATCCTCGTAAACATCCACTATCAAAATCTATAAAAACAATGGTTTATTTATTTAATAAGTCCTTCAATCTAATCTCACCTTGAAATTTAATATTGATTCCTACTTTTATCATTCACTTAATTTAGTCCTTATACTTAATTTAAACACTATTAATTAGAATTATCTATCATTTAATTTGCTTCTAAGGTAACTCTAAAAATATAATAATAAAATATTTATAATCTCGATTCGCTAAAACGGAGTTACGAAAGTATATTTCTTGACACCCTATTTTCGAGTTATTACAGCCATCTTAATCCACTGATTAGAACCTTTAAAGCATCATGAATATCCTTCCACGTGAAACTCGGATTAGTTCCCAACTGAGATTATAAAAATTTCTCTTGTGGAAAATATTTAACTTTAGCACCCCGTAAAGAAGAGTATTTGGAGCCATCAATAGCCTCCACTCCTGCTTTGATAACATTGATAAATTCAAACATTGTAATTTATTGGAACCCTATGCCTCCATTTTTTTTTTATTGCACGTCATGTCCCACAAAAGGCGCCATTGGATACTTTTCATACCATCTCCCTTTGAACCCCGCCAAAATGGATTCATAGTTCATTGTAGCTCCTGACATTTTTAAACAGGTAGCATAAACACACTCAGGGGTGGAGCTAAGGGTACCTCGCCCCTAAAATGGAAAATTTTAGTTTTAATTTTTTATAGTTTTAAAAAGTTTAAATTAGTATATAGCAAAATTATACTTTGTCTCCCTAAGAATGAGAAAAAAATGATTTAATCTTTTAAAAATTAAATATATAAGCTATTAAAATGGTGAAATTTCACTTTACTATTATAAAAATATACAACTTTATTCCGCCCCTCAAAATATTTTCCAGCTCTACCCATGAACTCCCTTATACAAATAAGATGGGATGGATTGCACCATAGACTTCAAAAGAATCTCCTTACCTACTCTCGATGAAAGCTTGTTATTCCGTCTTTGAATCCGTTGACACAATCTGTCACATAAGAGATCGCTTTTTTACTCTTACTCACTATAAATCAAAATCTCAAATATGTACTATGATCATGAGAAGCATGTACTCCCAACACCTCTGACATTTGGATTAAAGAAAACATTGAACTTGCTAAAATTCACTGCTTAGTCTGACGCCTTCTCATAGATACTCTTAATTGTTGTGAACTCTATATCCGTGGCTTTGAAGAAACATAACAAATCATTTGCAAATAAAAGATATGACGCCGTAAGACTCCTGTGGCACAGCTTCACCTTGTTATCATACTCCTACTCTTTGCATCTTCAAATAAGTACGAAATTTCTTCTGCGCATAAAGTAATTCAAATATGGGGACTACTGGTCCCCTAGTCTAAGGCCCCTTTAAGGATCTACAGGGCCTACCTCTGCACCATTTACTAACATCAAATACTACATTGTAGTAACATAAATTTCTTAGGGTATTTATGATGCTCCTAAAGGTTCTAATCACTGGTAACTAAGTTGTGGTATATTAATAAAAATTTTAAGTATAGAAGGTAACTATGTTGTTTAATAAAAGTAAATTTTGTTTTTTTCTAAATTATTTGTCTTAAATTTTATATTTAATTTTATTTCTTATAGTTTCTTTAGATATTTCTTTTTTAAATAGATAATTTATTTCAAATATATAATTTTAAAAAAAATGAAATCAACTTGATATTTTTAATATTAATTGATAAGTAGCTATCTAGTTACTTGTAACACCCCTAACCCTTATCTGTCGCTAGAATAGGATTATGAGGTATTACTGGATATAACACAGTCATGAAATTCATCTCATACTCAATTATCCTAAATAAACTCTAGAATTAAATAACAATTATTCTATAAAACTTAAAAGTCAATTATCGCAAATGAAACGCTTAACTAATAAAAACATTCGAGTTCTATTACTTATAATACACAAATGAACCATGCTTCGTCAATTCAATCACATCAATATTTTTGGTCTACTCTAAATATTTGAATTAAATTGTTGTACCACAAAATCAATTTTTACACATATTTCATATTTACAAGATTTAAACCGTATAACTATTAAAAATATGATATTCGAATTACCTAAATTACAACTAGGTATGTATTACACCATGTACCAAATGCATACATTTCCACAATAATTGCATATAATCATTTTATAAATAAGCCACAACTAATCTTACCAATTCATATCATTAACTAAATATCTAACATCTCTTTTAGCAACTTCAACACAAGTGCCTATTATACCACTTAAAATTTATGTACATATATAGCATTTGTAACTTACAATATGGTCGAGTATACTTTTAATACTATTTATGCATATAGCCTCATGTGTACAAACACCATTTCAATTTGAACCAATTTCGATCAACTCAAGAGCTATATAAAATCGGTCCCATATAACTAAACATTCATGCATAGTATATGTATATGCTTGTCATTACAAACTGAATCAAGATAGCCAAACTACAATTAATTATATCATAAGCATAAGAATACATATTTAATTCATCACTAGCCGAATACATAATCACATCATTTACCGCTTTCACACCAATTCATTTTACAATTTATACAATCCAATAATAAGTCAAAAATAAACCACAATCAAAATTCGTCCATCAATCATATCTCAAGTTTACTAAAATGATCTAATCATAATCCACATTTATATCAATAATTCCAACCGAAATCAAATACCAAACATAACACAAATATATATCATACTTCTCAAAATGAGCTTATACTATAACCGCATATTCATAACCATTAACAACATGATCTAGCCATTTTCGCATGGCTATATATATATATGCACAATTCAAGACCAACCATGTCAAGCTAGACTATACATGCCATAAGTCATAAATACAAGTTTTCTTTCAAGGTACCAAAATAGATATCGATAGTGTGATGACGTTCCTCGACGATTCCGAGCTCGGGCTAGCTTTCAAAACCTATAAAACAACAGATAAACACACACAAAGTAAGCTTGGGAAGCTTAGTAAGCCATAAGCAAATAAAGTATAATATGAACATTAACTACATTTTTCTATTTGGCTGAATATGAATAGTTACATGTCCATACAACTTACCTTTTTATAACATGCATATTTTATATCTTCATCTCAAATAACTATACTTACCTTACTTTCATAATCATCTAACTTCGTACGTACCTGAACCATTTAGCTCATTTCCACATTCGATCTAAACCTGATATTGCTTGTTGAACCCTTTGGAATTAAATAGGATACTCGAATAACTCGAAAAGCTCATACAATGCCAATTTCCCAGACGTGGTCTTACATGAAATCAAATATCGATGCCACTGTTCCTGACAGGGTCTTACACGAACTCGTATACGATGTCGATGTCCCAGACATGGTCTTACACGTAAATCACAAATCGATGCAAACGTCCCAGACGTGGTCTTACACTTAATCACATATCGGAATCCTATGACATGAAATAAGTATCCTATCTATTCCTAAGGTTCGTACAGGACTTTCGGACGTCGTAATTCGATCTATTCAAACTCATAAATCATACTCTCATGCTTAATTCAATTCAGCATATACACTTATATTGGTAATAATTCAATTCGGCACTTATAAAATATATACATTCAATTTAACGAAATTTAATTACTTATGTACTTACCTCGGACGAAGACAAGCGGATGGAATCGACTACTCGACCACTTTCGACTTTCCCGATCTAATTCCGTTTTCTTTTGTTCTTGATCTATATAAATTCAAATTTGACTATTTAATAACACATTTCATTCAAAATTATTCCAAAAACACATAAATTAGAAAATTGCATTTTAGCCCCTAACATTTCACTTTTTCACAATTTAGTCCCTATTTCACAAAACACAAAATACACATAATTTAACAACATCCTAGCTTGGCCGAATCTTCCTATAGCTCATATAAGCCCACATATTTCATTTATTTCACATTTTAGCCCCTCAATTTTTTTCATTTTCATAAATAAATCCCTTATTTGGATTTTTATCAAAAATTACTTAACAAAATTTAATAATCTATCAACAAATATTTATTTTTCATCATCAAACAACAAAAACAATAATTTCTCATCAATGACAATTCACAAAATACACAACCATTTCAAAAATTACGACATGAGCTAGCTAGAATACGAAGCAACAATCTCAAAAACATAAAAATTATCAAATTTTAGCTTCCAAAGTGCCGAATGCTTAAAACACAAAATGTATTCTTTGTTCTTCAAGTTTCGGCAAAAACAAAGCCAAATGCATGGCATTTTGTATTTTATTTTATTTAATATTATGTTATTTGCCTTTTACCATTTTAACCTTAATGATATATTAATTTAAAACACTTGCATCATGGACATAAATGTCCACTGACCTTATAATGGCTTATTAACCTTTTAAGAACTTCATATATATCAAATCATAACAAATTAACATATTAACAATGAGAATGCCACTTTTACTTTTTATGTGATTTAGCCCTTTTTCACAAATTGAATACACAAACAGATAAATTAAATCACAGAAATTTCACACATGTCAAATCACATACTATGAGCACGGAAAATAATATTAAAATATTTTTTGACTCAGATTTGTGGTCCCGAAACCACTGTCTGAATAGGGTCTAAACCGTATTTTTTGAAAATTTTGTATTAAATAAAAGAATTAATATGATTATTAAATACATTCAAGAACTTAATATTTTACCAACAAGTGTTGGGTGCAATGGTAAGACACATTGTATTCTTAAAGAGAGACATGGATTTAAATCTTGAAGATAACATTGTTGGGAGAAGCAGTCACAAATCCCGAATATGGACCGTAAAACGGACATAATGACTACCAATAAAATTAACATTCAATTTTTATTGAAATGATTCTTTTAAATAATCAAAGATAATCAATACAATTTAATTAGGCAAAAATTTTAATTAAATTAGATCAAATAAATTAAGTAGGAATTTAAAACCACTTAATTAACTCTTCAATAAAATATCAAAGTTGATAATTGAAAACCTATCTATGTTTGACTTTTAGATCACATTAATTTAACAAACAATCAAAAAAAAAAAAAAGAGGATGCGGAGATTAATTAAAAAATAAGAAAAACTAAAATTAGAATCAACGCAAACTGAATAATTGAAAGAATGTAGGGACTACTGATGGGTGAAGTTCAAATCCCCACATTACAAACTGCAATTGACCTACAATGAATAATATAACAAATATATTTATTACAAAAAATAAAAAAAATCGAGGTATTGATTATAATGGTAAAATTAATTACTTAACATGTATAGTATTTTGGATCTAAGTTTTATTATGGTTAAATTTTTATTTTTTTATTATATAAAAGAAGATAAAAACACCTTGAGAAAAATATAACTTAAATTATATATTAAAGAGTATTTTAATAATTTTATAATTAAGTTATTATTCGATTAACCTCTAACACGAATTTAATAAAACATTTTAAATAAGTATAGGTTAATAATTTTATGTGGCATTATATATGATGATAAGTGCGCACTTTCATAGTTTCACATACCATCTATTATAATATTTATACAATTCTTGGATCACACATCTTAATCAAGACATAATACTTTATTTCATTTAGAAAAAATATATAATTATTTTCTTTATATTTAAGAAAATGGCTTAATAAATAATTTGGTATCAGAGTTTACCATTTTCCTAATGTGGTACCTTTGTTATTTTTTGCTTCAATTTGGTACTTGTATTTAACAAAAGTTATATATTTTAGTACTCAAATGTAATGATTTGTCGTAATTTGATTCACCAAATTAGGCACTCTATTACACATGATGAACTTATTCTCGAGCAATTTGAATGTTTTTTATTATGTTTTTAGTTAGTTTTTGCTTTTTTTCTTTAATAAGTGAATTACTGTGTTTTACGCTATTTTTTAGACTCGAATTGGCCAAATGCACCATAGGGAACTTAATAGTTGATTGAGTGTTGTAGGGAGTCAATGATGGCCCGAACGTGAGCAAAAACATTACCTAAAAGAGGGGTATCGCAATATCAAAGCTGAAAGTCGTGATACCCTTAACAATGCTGAAACGAAGAAAATTGTGGCAAACTCCAATGATATCGCGATACCGAGACCTTCAAGGTTCCTAATTTCAATATTGAATTGCGATATTGAAGATTGGGTATCATGATATCGAAGTTTGGGTATCGCGATATTAATACCTAACGAGAAGGAAAATGACTACAGGAGTAGTTTTTGTCCAACACCCACACCAATCAAAATTAAGCGCTTAGGGGAATTTGGGTCCAAAATTTTAGGTTGAAATCAAATATTAAAAGCCACATTTTGCCGAGAAGAGCTTTAGTTTTCAGTTTTCTTTTATCTCATTAGCTTAGGTTTAGGGTTTTTTTTCATCTTTTTAAGGTTTAGCTTACTTTTCTAATTTTTAGTTAATTTGATAGTTAGTTAGTTAGTTAGTTAGTTAGTTAGTTTTATTGTAGCTAGGTGTTATTTACATTTAAGAACTTGAACTTTACATTGTATTGTCATTTTCATCCCAAGCTTTTAATATAGCTTAGTTCCATTTTTACTTTCTTAGATAAAAATCTGATTTTTAATGTACTTGTGCATCATCTTTGCTGCCATTGTTATCTCCTTCAAGCTTCTTTCAAGAAAACCCTGATCTTTCTTAACCCTATCTCTTGCACTTAAATTAATGTATGCTTTGGGTGTTTATTTGATTGCTGTTTGTTTAGAAATGATAATGTATAGCTAAACATATGGTGGTTAATTGATGCAATTGTTACTTAATCTGATTTTTAATGTACTTGTGCATCATCTTTACTGCCATTGTTATCTCATTCAAGCTTCTTTCAAGAAAACCCTAATATTTCTTAACCCTACCTCTTACACTTAAATTAATGTATGCAAGTGTTGCTTAATTAGTCTTTAGTACATGGGCTAAATTGCAAAACTAGACTAAATCGAATAAGCTTAAAAACTTAGGATTGATGCATTTAAGGGAAAATCGAGATAAGTGAGACCGAGAGGAGATCTTATTAGGTACCAATTTGGTAAGTCCTAGGTTAGTTGGTGAGGTCAAGAGATAAATCGGACTAATTTGTCTAAATTGGTAAAGTTGAGGCCGAGAGGTAAAATTGAGCCAATTTAGGAGTAATAGCAATTTAGATCCCTAATTCGAAAGTCAATCGACCACATGGAAGTCAACCAACCACTCTTTGTTATCTTATTTACTCATATTTGATAGTTGCATAGTTTATTTTCTTTACAATTTAGTCCTTTTCTATTTTAGGTAATTAATTAGTTTTAATCAACTTCATTTACGGATTGTCGTACCATAGCATCTAGCGAGTAATTGTTTAGACTCTTTAATTGCATGTTTATAGTTAGAATTCACTTAATCACCAACTCTTGTGGGTTCAATCCTCGAAGTACTCCAGTATCCCGTTGTACAAATATATTACAACTGACTTGTCACAATTGCAGACACCACACTTAGTATTCGATTGATAGTTGTTTTAGTGTTGATTTCTCACCTCGTTCGCGAGGACAGGGAGAGGCGGTCAGGTAACAGTGCTAACTTTTTGGTATTTAATTCAAGTTTTAGAGTTGATTTGATGAGAATTTATAATTAGCTAATAATATTAGCAATTAACTTTCATCAAATCAAACCTAAAACCTGAATTAAATCACTCCCGCGAGACTGTATTTGATAAATTAAATGTAAAATTAGACAAATTCACAATTAAAACTAAATTTATTCTATTAAAGAAATCATGAAAAATTCAAACATAATAGTATTAGCAATTAACTTTCATCAAATCAACCCTAAAACTCAAATTAAACATACAAAAGTTAACACTGTTATCTTTGTGTACCAAAATATATAACTTCTCCTAAATACATGTGCCAGATTGGATAAAAATAACACATGTACCATATTAGAAAAAAATGTCAAACTCGGATACTAAATGATATATTAAACTCTAAAAAATTGATTTTAGTGTTTTTTAAATTCACTTATAATTGAAATTTTATTTAAACTTTTTTACTAAAACAAAACATTTATTTTCTACTCTAATTATTATTATCAATATATTCTTTTTCACTTATTATTTTTAAAATATATTAAAGTTCAATTATTATTTTTTTAAATTATTTATATTATTTATAATTACTTTATTTTTTAAAAAATAATATAAAGTAATTTAATATATTTTAATTATTAAATAAATAAATCTTGTATAAGGAAAAAACTAGTTTATTTTATATGAATAATATTTTCTCTAACTTTTCCCCGATGGTCTAATGTCAAACCCGCAATGAATTTTGAAACATTCCAAGTGGATTTATTCTATAAGGTAATATGATTTGAAAATATATCAATTTGGGTAATTTATTAATATTTTTTTTTGTTTTTTGGTTATAAGCAATTCAACAATAACATGTGATACATGCAACAATAAACCACCCTCGTGATAATAATAGAAAGCAGGATTTGGATTTTCTTTATTATTTTTTTAATAACAAATACATCAAAAATATGTACCAAAAAATAAATATATACATAAAAAATTAAGATATATTGCAAAAATCCTTGTAGTCGATGGACAGAGGTGGATACAAGGGGGCAGGCAGGGCCTTGGCCCCCTCTAAAATGGAAAATTTTTATTTAGGCCTTTAAATTTTTTTTTTAAAAAAATTTAAATTAGTAAAGGTAAAATTGTACTTTGGCCCCCTAAAATTATAAAAATTTGATTTAATCCTTTAAAAATTATAAAGATATAGATTATAAAAAGTTAAAATTTCATTAGGCCCCTAAAAATTTGTTCTGGCTTCGCCCCCATAAATCCGTCACCATTTTATAAAAAACAAATTTTTTTTAATCAGGTTTGAATGTAGGCAATGAATTTTTCAACTAAAATTTTTCGGTTGTGGGGGGGGGGGGTGGAGTTCATGAATGATGAGAGGAAAATTTTTTTTGGCCAGAATTAAATTATATATTTTTATAATAGTAAAAATATAATTTTATCATTTATTATTCTATATTTTTATAAATTTTAACAAATTAAATCAAACTGTTATACTTTCTTGAGGAGTTAAAATGTAATTTTATCATTATTAATTTAAAATTTTATAAATATAAAGGATTTAAATGAAAATTTTTCTATTTTAGGAGGACCGGGCCTCTGCTAGTCCCCTGGATCCGCCTTTGGTCGAGTTTAAGTAAAATCCATTTGTTTTCTTTTTTTTTGATATATTATAAATTACTTATAAAATTTTATAATTATTTTTATGGAAAATATTTGTTATATTGTCAGTAGAGTTTTTAAACTTTACAAGCAGAATTATTGGTTAACAAGTGTTCTATAGAAGTATATTATTTTTTAAGATTGTTTGTGAAATTAAAAAGTACATTGATAGTGTACCAAATACTCACCATTATTTTTATATATTTAATTATAATCTCTTAAATTTATAACAATTTATGAATATATATTATTTTTTAAATATTTGTTTATATATTTAGCTATTTTTTAAAATTTATAAGACTCTATAAATATATATTTGGTTTAATTTTGTAAAAAATAATATATATTATAAATCAAAGTCTCAAATTTCGAGACCGATGAAGCCGGCTCGAGAAAGCTATTTCATGGATGAGAGCGAGAGCAAAAACTCTTAAATACTATTGAACTCAGAACAAGATTAAGACGGGAAGTATAAAAATTGGGACGAGGACGAGGACGAGGATGAGGTGACCCTGTGACTAACCTCTAATCACAAGTGTTGGATTGTATTGAGAAATAATGGATATTATTAAGATTTTCCCATGAAACACTGCAATAGAGTAGAATTTTTTTATATTTAGGTGATTGGTAATTTATTGGATCAAATTTTTAGGTTGTGCTGTTATTGTGAATTATATCTAATTCATTAGTGGATATCATATCACTTTAGGAAACATGTTTGAAGAATCGAATTGAATCACATTTATCTGATTTCTTGGATCGAAAAAATTGGATCGAATTGAAACTTTGAAGACTTAGTTGCCAATAGTCCTTATTTACCTTGTTTATTATTATTCTTTTGTATTCAACTAGTTTAGCAGCTCTTTAATAGGGATTGGTATAGTTCTTCATTATGTTAGTCTCGAAAAACTCTATATAATTAAGAGACTTGTATATGTTATTGTATAGAAAATTAAAAACACTTAATTTGTTTAAATGAGGAACATTATTTGTAAGAGTACATTTGATTGTAAAATTTGTGTGTTGTGATTTTATAAGTTAAGTTCATAAGAGTAAATTTATTGATGAGAGTACCAGTATTCAAGAGTACAAAAGTGAGGGAACCATCACTAGTGATGGATCTTGGGACTAAGTTTTGGTGGGAGGGGGGCTAGTAAAATTATTAAAAACTTTAGGAGTTTAATGATAATTCTTTTTTAAAAATGGGGGTCTAATCAAATTTTTTGTGGAATTAATGAGAACTTTTAAAAATTTTAAGAGAACTCAATTAAAATTTTTTAAAAAATAAAATAAAATAAAAGGTATAATGAGAATTTTTAAAATTTTGAGGGGTCTTTCTAAAATTTTCGAAGGAAAAAAAATCAAAATTTTCCAAAATTTGGGGCTTCATAAGGACCCGCCCTTAATTGCCACTGAGATGTGATAAATTTAGGTTCATTTGTTAAAATTGTTGAAGATGGTTTATAATTTATCACTAAATTAAATTTCGCAAATGTAAAGAAATCGATCTATATAAACAATTTTTATATCCCCTGCCGTAATACTCGAAAATGAGTCATCTTCTTAATCACTTCTTACAGGTTGTTTGTTAGCAAATACCAAGTTAACAATATATAGAAATGCAAGACAAATTAGCAATACCCTAAGAAGATAAACAATGTATATATATATTAATCATCATAAATCTTTAGAAGGGAACAGGATTATTTAGGCTGGAATATCGTTGGTGCTAACATATAACACCTTGTCACTCTGATTGTGACCATGTCAACATATAGTTATATTTTGGTTTTGATTAAACAAACACAATTACATCAAAGAGAAGATGGGTAACAGGTTTCATACGCCAATCTATACCTTCACATTTAAGTCCATGGAATGAATGAATCAGAATATAGAATTTGAATGAGTACTATATCACCCTTGAATTTATTGGTAGATACTAAAGCTTGACAACTGATGAAGCCTGTAATAAGTATATATCTCAAATAACATAATAAAATCAAGAGAATGTTGGTCTAAATTGAGTTTTTCGAGTCTTAAGTAGGATTAATCTGTGCAAAATCAAGTGATTTTTTGCCCTCGTGTGCATTTCCAAAAAAGTTCTTCATATAATCAATAAGCACAAACTCTCTATAAAGAGCAGTTCCATCTTTCTCCACTACTTGAGGCAAAGGTACAATCTTTGTTGTTTCTCTTGGCATTGTGAAAATTGGAATTGACACCCTTGAACTTGTGCTCGTAGTACGAACTCTATGCTCTGCACTTTTGTACTTTCCATTACTTAATATCTGCAAATGAAGTACAAAATTATAATGTTAATAATTATAGTTCGACCTTGCTTGAATTTTTACCTTTTTAATATTTGAGAATTACCTGTAACATATCACCGACATTAATGACCAAAGCATTGGGAGTAGGAGGGATCTCTATCCAATCTCCTTTCTTTCCATAATCTATATCTTGTTCCATTTTGACATATAAACCACCAATTCCATCTTGTAACAAGACTGTAAGAGTACCCATATCAGAGTGACGTCCTACTCCTACAGTAAGATCCGGATTAGGACATGCTGGATAGAAGTTCATACTAAGCATCTTCTTTCCAATAAGTACATCGATCATTGGATCATCTGGTTTAATCCCGAAATTTCCCAATAAAACTTGAAGCAATTTTTTCACCATGCCGATTGAACTCCTCAAGTACTCAAGTAACACACCCCTAGAAAGTAAAACAACATATAAAAGGGTCAAATAGATTTGGAAAAACATATAAACCAGCATTAATTTATGTATCTCACTTGATTTCTTGAGGCCAATGTTGAAGAGCTTCATCATCATTGGTATATTGCATGAGGATATAATCTTTCCATTCTAATGCTTTCTCTTTCTCTGGCATAAAGCTGGTCCCGTACTTTACTAGTGGACTTGGACTAACGTCTGAACGATAAACAGCCTTCCTTTGAGGGGGCAAGCTGAAGAAGTAATGTGCAGTGTCTTTAAGGGATTCTAGTAGATGAAGGGGGACACCATGGTTAACAACCTGGAAGAAACCAAGAGTCTCAGCAGCTTTAACAATTTGGTCGACCACTTCATCGTGGTCAGGGCCAAAACCATCCAGCTTCGACAAATCAATGGGTGGCAGGCCATGTTTTACGGTATTTTCCTTGTCTATTCGCTCTTTTGGTGGTTGCACGTAAGCCTCTGGCACCTTGGAAAGCCCTGAATCCACCAGTCCTTTCACTCCATTTCCTCGTCGAACAACAAACTCAAAAACAGAGTTGCCATCCTCGAAACTTGGAGCCATGATTTTGTGCGTGTGTGTGTGTTTTTTGTTCTGGATGTGGATTGTAGAAGGTGAAGAACAGGTTGATAATTTGATGAAAACCAAAGAGATCCGCCACATTATAAATAATACAGAAATGGATGAAGTTTCTTCATTAAATAATATTTAACAATAATGATATTGATCCAAAATTTTGAGCAAGACAGATGAAGCAGGGCGTTTAAGCAAATTAAAGACGGTAACCCAAAGCGATCTCAGCCTTAATTTGCTGGCGAGCAATTTTATAAGAAATATTCCGAGGCTCTCAAAAGTCTAACATCCACATGCACAAACATCATCTGTTGGGACGTTGGATCTAAGGAACCATGCCTTTGTTATTTTATTTTATTTTTATATTATAATTGTATTTGATTTTTTTATATATGTTAATATTTCGTATAAATAAAATTTATCATATCCCAATGACATTTTTTATTAAATGCTTTTAAGGGGTTCTAGTTCTATTTTATTACGGAACATTTTGTACTAAATCATGTAGCTTAATGCATTGGCAATCTCAAATAGTTTATATAGACGTGGGAGTTTTAACCCAGTAAAAATAAGGAATATATGTGATCTTTTAACTCTTCTACGTTTTAATTTTTTCACAGTTTTCGAAATACAGACATATTATAATACATTCATCCAATGACTTGTTCTTTTTTTCTTTTACTTCATCAAGGAACAACATTTATGGCGAGGATAAGTTAATGAAAGTCTTAAAGCAAATATTGCCCACTTTGTTGTTTTTCTTCTTAGTATAAGGTTGCTATTTGTTTGTTAACCAATGGTTATAAAAGAAGAGAGAAGAGATTGTATGAAACTGTGATTTCGCATTATCTTTATCCATTTCCAATAGGAGAATGACAAATCATATTTTTCTTCTTGATTTTCAGCATTTTCCTCCTGACAAAGTTCGAATCCAACTAAAAATGCTAAAAATCAGGAGGAAAACTTTGATTTGTCATTCTCCTATTGAAAAGAGATAAGGATGACGTAAAATTACAGTTTCATACAATTCTTTCTCAATTCGAAAAGGTTTTGAACCCCTCTAAATGCTTATTGAAGTTTCCACCTTGCTTTGGTACATTCAAGAATGTTGTTGATTCATTTCTACAAAAATAAATATTTGTGAGATTTAAGGGACAAAAGAATAGCATGGAGGATAAGAATTCAACCTTGAAGTTTGCTAGCAAACATGAAGCATTGAATAGACAGCAGTTGGAATCCGTTAGAGTTTTGAACAATGGTTGCTCCTCTAGTCATATCTTTCTGTTGATTTTTAATAATGCATCACAATAGAGACCAATGAGAGAAGGTTGGTTCCTTGAATGAAAAGTTTGAGAAAAATGAGCAAGATAGGTGCTGAAAATCGAAAGGTAAAGATCAGAGATTCTTGTAGTGGCTCCTATAGGACATGGATTAGAACCTCAAAAGATGAGTTAATTTCTTGATTTCCGTAAAGTCCAAAGAGTACAGGCTGAAGCTATGTAAAAATTTATTGAATCCTAAGAGTTGATATAATTTCCCTAGAGCCCTTATAGAATCCAATTGGAGATGGATGAGTTACTCAGAAAGTTTGAGTGAAATGTAAGAGGGGAACCAAACCAAACTGCCCTAGCAAAGCTACAATATAAGAAGAGATGTATAGGGGTTTCCCTATCTTCTTTGTATAGCAGATGATAAGTGCTAAAAGTAACATATTTTAGCCTCATTCTTAATGCATTTTTGGATGATTATTCGATTTAAATGGTCAATTTTATGCTCCTAATCCTTTAAAGTCATGTTTCTATACTTATAAGAGCCTTTGGGAGTAAAAGGATCGAAAAACGAGCGAAAATAAAAAAATCGGAGCAAGTTTCAAGAGCCGCACGGGCTGGACCATTCCACACGGGTTGGACACATGACCGTGTGAGCCACACGAGCTGCCATACAAACATGTGCCAGACCATGTCGATTTCGCGAATTGCGCTCCAAACATGAGGGAAAATGCATTTTTTAGGTTTTTTTGGGCATTCTAAGACCTATATATGTAAAAAATAAGAAGATGGGAGTGAGCCATCATAGAATATTCAAGAAAACAACTCGAAAAACACCATTGAAGTAGAATCTAAAGCATATTTACATCAATATTGAAGATCTCCTTTTGATTTTTTTTGAAATTTATTATGAATTTCTTTGTTTCTTGTGGTTATATTGTCTTTGGGATGTTTTTATTTGCTAGCATGAACTAATTTTCCAAATACTTAGGGAGATGAACCCTAGGATGAATTATGCTATTTGATTTATAGTTTCACACAATAAATACTTGGACCTTATTTTCAATTATGTGTGTTTAATTCTTGATTTAATATTTCTAGACTATTAATTCATATTTGGTGTGCTTAAATTAAAGGATGAATAGATCATGTTTAAGAGTAGATCTAGCGTAATTTAGTGGGGTTGCATGCAATCTTAGAAATAGGACGACATAAATCTACCAGATTAGAGTCAAATCTAATAGGGGGATCCATCGATCAAGTTAATGCGACAATAGGAGTTTTAACTAGAAAGAAATTTCAATTAATTAACCTAGAGTTAGTTGCTCTTAATCTTGAAGAGAGATATTAGCATAATTTAGGGATTTCTACGGATCAAGATACTAAGTTAAGAAATTGCGTAATATAGATTGATAATGACAGATGAAGTCTAGGTGGAATCTTTCCTGGATATTGTCTCGCTTCTTGGTTGTTAATCGTTTATTTTCCTGACTAGTTCTTTGTTGTGTTCTTTAGTTAATTTTAGTTTTAATCAATCACTCTAATTTATCGATTAAATAATAGAAAGACAATAATTACTAATACTTTTAGTTCTTGTGGGAATGATATTTTTACTCACTGTAGCTATACTATTAATTGATAGGTGCACTTAACTTTGTCAAATTTTTAGTTGGTTTACAACTGCATCAGCACTGTTATCGGGACTAAAATATTAGAAAAATTTTATTTATATTAATTTTGCCACATTTAATTTTTATTTTTATTTTTTTGTTTTTAATTTAATTTTTACATTCTAAAACAATGTTAATAGATTTAATAGACGGAAAAAGATAATTACTTTAGAGATGGGTGATAAACATTTTTTTATGCAACCAAACACATTTTTAATGTTTAATTATTTCAAATTTGGGTTTTTTAAAAAAATCTTAAATTGATTAAATCAAGGTCAAACAAATTCAAATTCTTTTAATAGATTTTCTAAGTTGAGCTCAATTTGTTGCTCTAGCTACTTATTTGGCTATGCAAATCAAGAACCCATTGAAATCAATGCTTTGATACATAGAAATTCAGTTTTTTTCAAGCCAGGATTTGAAGCAAGCTAATTGTAATCTAAGTAAATATTCCGTAAAAACACTACAATTTGGTAGGGTGAGCATTCGATCGAATCGAATCGAATTGAATCGAAAATTTTCGAGTTAATCGAGTTTTCGAATCTCATTTTATCATCCTAACTTTATTTGAAGTTTTCTCGAATCGAGTCGAGTGAGATGGAATTCGAATCGAATCGAATCGAATATATTTGTTCGAGTTAAATTTAAAAAAAGAATTTTGAGTCCTTGTAACCATTGTCACCCATCGTAATAAAATTTGTCCACATTAATCAAATTTTTTATTAACTTTCATCACTTCATAATTTATTTATTAAATTTTTATATATTGGTAAGCTTCTTTGCTTGCTTAGTTGTTTCAATTATCTTCAGATTCTTGTCACTATGTATTTTAGAATTAAAAAATATATTAAATGTAAAAATATGATTTTTTAATAAAAGTTATTATAAAAATAAAATGTGAAATTAATACCAATATAAAATTCTAACACGAATATTTTATGGCATAATTAATAATTCAATTTTAATATAAATATTCAATATGACTAAACAATTCAATAATATAAATAATGTAAAATATGAAATTTAATTTAATAATATAAATAGTAGATATAAATAAAATTATTACTATTTATGTTTAGTGATTTTTTTTGGATAATTTTAATTTTTTATTTGAGAGTAAAGGGTGAGAAGTAAAAGTTTAGGGGAAAAATAAAAAGTTTTGGGGAATAAAAGTTTGAGGGAAAGTAAATAGGGGGAGTAAAATTTTGAAGGGAAAATATTTAAAAAAAATTGGAGGGGGAAGGGTTTGGGATAAATGGGAGGTGGGATGGGAAGGGAATAAAAGTTTTAGGGGAAAAGTGGGAGGGAGTAAAAATTTGGGGGGAAAATAAAAGGTTTTGAGGGTTTTTGGGAGTAAAATTTTGAGAAAAAATAAATGGAAGAGTAAAATTTTGGTGGGAAATGGATTTTGGGTAGATTGGGGGGTTGGGAGGGGAGGGGAGTAAAAGTTTTGAGGAGAAAGTGGGAAGGAGTAAAAGTTTTGAGGGAAAAGTAAAAAGGTTTGGGAGTTTGGGGTAAAAATGTAAAATATTATAGTTTAATATTCGAATTATTCGAATTATTCGAGTTATTCGAATTCGAAAACTCAACTCGATTCGAACTCGAAATTCGAAAAAAAAATTCGAGTTGATTCGAATAACTCGATTAACTCGAATAACTCGATTCGTTTAACTCGAAATTCGAATTTTTTTTAATTTTTTCGAGTCGAATCGAGTTACAATTTGGGTTCAATGTTGTAGAATAATACGTAATTACAATTTCTGGATTGAGGTAGGAGGTTGAATATCTAAAACAAAGTAATGATTGGATATCCAACCAATGCTCTTAGGGTACTATGGTCATGCACTCAATGATTTCAACAGCCACCTTACCTAAATCCATTTAAAGGGCATTTAAACATAGTGTATACATGATTCAACCAGCTAGAAAAAGAAAAAGAAAAAAAAAAGAGCATACCAAAAGATTAAGAACATTCGTAGGAACTAAAAGTACTTTATAAATTGAAAACTCAGAAATTTCAAATGACAATCCCAACCAGGCAGGCAACAGCTAAATGCCCTTTTATTTAAAACCAGATATAATGGTAGTACATGCCTGAAGCTTGGATCCCAACTCCCAAGAATTGAATTACTCAATTCCAAAGACTTTCTTCAACTGCAGAATAAATTCATAGACTTTTTCTTGGTCAGGAAGACTCTTGGCTACACTCTCCTTTTGCATGCACCTTTTAACCCAAGCAATCATCTTGGGACACTCTGCTTCAATGCTGAAGTCCCCACACTTCTCATAAGCATAAAACCAGCTATAAAATGGAACTAATGCAACATCCACATATCCAAGACTTTCTCCTCCAAAGTAAGTCTTGTCTCCAAGCTCTCCTTCCAACAGCTTCAGGCACTCAATAAATTCTTTCTTTGCATTTGCTTGTTCTTCTCCCTTTGTCTTCCATATTTTGCTCCCCAGCTCATATATCTGTATTTCACAGTACAATATTAGAGAATCAGAGTTCTATTCAGTCAGTAAAAATTTCCACATTTATTTTTAGTTTCATCTCTCCCTCAACATGGAAAACATATAATGACATGAATATGAATAATCATAGAACATGAAGAAAATGTTTTTGTTCTCCCTGCATAGCTAAAGAATTCAAACAGTAATCATGGTCATAAATTATCATCATTGATGATTAGATCTAGTTGTGGATAGTGAAAAAGTTGCAATAATTGCAACTAGAATAGGTTGAAAGAGAGAAAGCAAGCCAATATCACCTAGAATATTAAAATAATGGACTTAGTTGCGGATGAGCAGTAAGCATAACATTTGAAACCAATAAAACCAAGCTTTCTAAATTGATTAAGTTCAACTTACACATTCAAGACAAATGAAAAATGAAAGTATCTCTATAGTTGTGTAGTGTACCCCAATATCACTTACTGAAAAAATACTATTCATCTCAATTTGAGTCCATTAGATTTCCTTCACTTATCCCAAATGTTTCAATCATAAGAGAAGGATTGAGTTTAACCTATATAGTAATGGTATAACAAAAATCCTATAGGTTAAGCAATTCCTGCCACACTGTTGCCGTCCAATTTGCAGCCCAGAACCACCCCCCTCGCCAAAATGGAAACTAAATTAAAACATAATCTAAAATCAAGTCAGCCCATTGAAAAATCATAGCAGAAACGTAGAGACTTAAAACGAGTAAAAGAAAGCACCTTCTTGTCAATGAAATCAACCCAGAATCTGGCAACAGCTCTTTGATAAGGATCAGAAGGGATCAAAGGAGCTTTATCATGCCAGACCTCATCAATATACTGAACCTGAATGACCGACTCACAAACCGGTTTACCATTATGGATAAGAACAGGGATTTTCTTGTGAACAGGGTTCATCTGCAGCAGCAAATCACTCTTGTTCCTCAAATCTTCTTCTCTGTACTCGTATGGTATCCCTTTCTCAGCCAAAGCAATCCTGGATCTCATCCCAAATGGACTTGGCCAGAAATCCAACAATACTAGTTCCCCTGCCATTCTTGTAATCTAAACTATTCAAATACTCAAATCGATACTAAATTTATAATCTTGGGTTTCTTTTGGATTCCTCTGATTCTGAAGGGGGTGTCAGAGTATATTTATAGGAAAGAAAATGATAAGGGTTGGTAGGTTTTTATATGATATTTCTTTTATTTAATTTTTCTATGACTTCAATGTTTTAAATGGAACAAATTAGTTCCTCTAAAATATTTGAAGTAATTAATCTTTCATCTATTTTAAAAGTAAAAACAATTAATCATGAAATTCATATATTTTTCAATTTTATAATTTTGATTAATATAATAACAAATATAACATTTAATGTTTACATATTTTATCATTTTGGCCTTAATTTTAAAAAAGTTTAACATAATTTAGCCTCAACATAAATGTTGCAGGATAAATTTGTTAAATTAAGACTAAATTGATAGAATATATAAACTTTGAAGGTTAAATGTATTATTATACTAATCAAAATCATGTATAATTAATAAAAAAATTAAATTTAAAATTAATTATCCTTAATTGCTCACTTTCAAAATTAACAAATATTAAATTACTCTTAATTTATTAAATTTTAAATTCGAGAAAAATTGAAAAGAGTTTTTTTACCTAACTATCCTAAATAATGATCAAAATATGGTTTAGGTGAAAGAAAATTATTTAGCAATATATTTATTGAAACGGGAGTGGAATTTTTTCTACTAAAATTTAATGTTCAGAATTCATTGAATCACGAATTAAATCGAATTTGTATATAAAATGTAAAAAAATAAAAAAAAAATATTTTTCTTAATAATACATTGTATTGTGTAATATATTTTAATAATTTTTTTATGTAAAATGGAGTTTGGTTGACTGTATCATTAATTATATCATAAATTTAATATAAATTAAAAATTTTATTATATGACACTAGTTTAATCAATAACATTATTCATATATATATATATAAAATTTTAGAATATAAATATATTTATAAAAGTTTCAAATGAAAACTAAAAATAAGTTTAGTTTAAATGATAAATAAAAAAGTTTAATATGCATGGTCTCTTTTGGTTCAAATTGTACTATGGATAAATTTTTATTGATTTATAAAAGTACATAATTATATAATTTATTTTGCAAATAAAAATATTGTTGGGTAATTTCGCTCAATTTGGTTGATAAGTGAAATTAATTCAATAAAATAATTAATAAATAGTAGATATAGATATAGATATAGATTTTGGAAATCATGTATCTCAAAACTCTAAATTATGTGTAGGTTTATTTATAAGTTTTATTAGGGTGGGTTTGGTTAGATTAGGTTTATGTTAGTGAGGATTTCAAGGAGGTTAGTAAGGGATCCAGTTCCCAATGAATTTTTTTAAAATATTTTTTATAATTTATAATATTTTAAATTAATAGTTATAAAAATGATAAAAATTTATTTTAATCCTTCAAGAATTATAAAATATAAACTATTAAATAATAAAATTATATTTTTATTATTATAAAAATGTGCAATTTAATTTTCATCTCAAGACTTGTTTATGTATAAGTTGACTTTGTTTACTTCCGGTGGTTACTTTATAGTAAACATATAATATCAAAAATTAGAGGTAGTATGTCCATTTCATGTTCTAACATTGGACGCGTTACTGACAACAAAATAATAATTCTAGGACCTTCCATAGAGCGAGTGGTAGCCATTCCTTACGTCGGTAGTGTGCGTCTGGTGGTGATTGTTTGAAGCTAAAGTACGGCCTGCTCGTCTTTTTTAACCATAAATTACATTGTGAGTCACATCATTATAATTATTATATTTTTATAGAATACTTATTAATTCTTTAATTTATATATTAAATATTTTTTCATATAATAATGTAATGTAATATAAACTATATGATATGATATAATAGTTGAATTAACAAAATATTTTCATTCAAGTAATATTTAAAGCTGACTAAGTCTTAACTCGATTGACATTAACATTGCTGCTTATTCAAAAGGACATGTGTTTGAGTGCACTGAAGCGCATTTATCCTCCTATTAAAGGGTAGGGAGGGACTATGAATAATTCTAGACATTTATATATATATAAAAAAAGTAACATTTACATATATATATATATATATATAAAGCTTTTATTGTTATTTGATAGTGTTAAAGATATGTGACCCAAATTCTTGTTAAATAAAAATACAAATGAAAAGATAGGGGATCTACAAGGGCGAAAGTCGGACAAGTGAAATCCGTATAGAAGTATGCTTCCTCTATTTGCTTTTGATTAGAATAAGGTGTTTTAACCTTATTGCATTATTTTTATTTGACTTTGATTAGAACATGATTTTACAAACCTATAAATGGACGTGGTCATCTCTCCTTTTGTATTATTCGAATTCGACATACATAGTGAATTTTCTTCTTCTCTACCCATGATTTTGAGTTTCCACATAAAACCGGTATGTTCTATTTTTCTCTCTTTTCTTATCATTATCGACATTCTATTTTTACAAATAAATTTTGTTTTCTTACAAAAATCATTATTATCTTATATATCCAATTTTATTATTTTAATTTTGATTATTTTATTATTTGATATTTAATAATATTTTAATTATTTGATATTAGTAATTCTTGTGAAGTTTTGAATGAAGGAACAAGAGTAAAAATGCACTTAATTGCATTATATATTTAATAATATTTTTTCTTGTGGAGTTGAATGAAGCAATATGAATCAAAATATGATTAATTGCATTATTAAACAATAAAGATCTCAATCAAAAGAAGATAATGTGGAGGAAGATATATTGAAGAATATCAAGATTGGGAATGTTAAATTGTTTTTGCAATATTATTAGCTTTCATTTTAGATTCAAATTTTATTTTTATTTTTTTAGGAAGTTCTATTTTTAATTTTATTTTTTTACATGTTTTTATTTTATTTATTTATTTAAATTTGTTTAAGTTTATTATGGTTTCTTTATGGCTAATTGTTTTTACCATCTCTCTAGCCTTCCTCATAATTAATATTATTGTGTATTACAATTTATTGAATAATTAAAATCTTTAACTTTCTTTTTATAGAAAGCATAATTTTATTTTAATATAATATAGTGATTAATTTTTATGGCTTAAGAAAGAAGAAAGTTCTTGAATTAAAAAAAATTAAGTCTCGATTTTTTTTTCACTCAATTGAGTACTTGAACTGTCAAAATTCAGTAAAATGACCCTTGACTAACATTGACCAATAATTTTTAACAATCAAGATGATGTGTCTATTAAGTTTGACTTTTTATTTCATTTTTGCCAACTAAGATGCCACCTCAGATGCCATGTGTACTATTGATGGCATCAACATTTTTTCCTGATATGATTTTTTTATTTGTCATTATAACTAAATTAATTTAATTACTTTTTATACAATAAAATTTAATTATACTTTTTTTACAATAAAATTTAATTATAATTTTTGTAATGAATTGAACCAAAGAGAAAAAAAAAGTAGCAACTCTAACCTCAAAACTGCAAGATTCCATCTTCAAATGCAAACAATATTTAATTGTAATTCCATATCAATTTTAAATATTAATTAAACCATAATTCAATGACAAACAATAAAGAAACAAAACGTCAAAAATTACATAAAAAGCATATTTGAATATGCAATATCCTCAAAATGCATCTTATCAACAAAATGTTCCAATATAAACAAGATGTTCCCTTATCAACAAACGGTTCCCATATGAATAAAATGTACCAATCTTGTCCCTTGTCAACCATAACCTATACTATCAGAGAAACTAAAATTACGCTAGCATCAGTTTGCACTTCAATAATCTATTATAATAGAATTTGTTTGGCTTGCTTGTGTCCTTATTTGCACTTGTTTAGAAGGATTTCCCCTCTTCTTTCAGACAACATCAAAGTGTTGTTGCATAATTTGCCTTGTTGTCACGGCCTTTTTCCCCTTCCACTTCAATCTAGGGCCTTTCCATGAATGTTGATATTGGGAAGTATTAGATTGTCCAATCTTCCTTACAATAGTAGTGGTTCTTTCACTACTTGTACCAAGCTTTAGGGAAAATGGAAAACAATTAAATCAATAGATATAAATTACTTAGTCAACAGGCAACAAAATCAATATTTAGAATAGTTACATATACTCACATGTGGTATTTGTTCACCAATTTTGAGGTTTGTGTACACCCCAATACTAAGTGGTTGTTTTCTTTTTCTTCTTTTGTGCCTTCTGCATTGGTGATGCATTGAGAAACTGATACACATGATTCTTTTTCTTTTCCTTCCATGTTGTGAGTTCTTGGACTTTTGACAACAAACTATAAAAAAAAATAGTTATGACTTGAAACAAAAAATAAATCAAGCTAATTGACAAGGTAGCACATTGTATGCTAAATATGATTAGAAATGACAGAGTACAACAAGAAATAGAGTTGATTTCTCAATCTATTTATCTTGAACCAAATGATATTTCTAAAATCCTGTATAATTCTTTAAACTAAATTATTTAAACAAAATGACAAAGAAGAAATTAGACTACCCAAATTGCCTATTGAAATGGTTGAATCTACCAACAGAGAACAAAAATTATGAGCAATTATCAAAACTAAAAAATTAAAATTCTCAAACAGTCGACCAAGTAGATATTACACCATACTACATTAATGTATCTTTTACCTGTGGTATAGTAGCTTCTAATTAAGGTTGTTGTACTTGCATGGAGGATGAACCAACATTCGAATTTTGTTCCTAGAAAGAAATTAAGACATTCATTATAATGTATTTATTGGTTAAACAAATATGAATATAAAGAAAATATTATCTCAAATAAAGTGGTCCACGAATTACTTGTAAATTCTTACTCATATTTGATCTTGTTGGACACAATTTCTTGTTGTGTCCTACTTGTTTACACAATGAACATGACATTTTAAGGCCTCTCCTAGTGTCCTTTCCAAACTTGCTCTTTTTTGGTTCATCCTTAGATTTCCTTCTATTTTTCTTAGGCCTTCCAAGAACTCTTTTTTACAGATGGAGGAAGAATTGAATAAGCTCTGTTAAGCTAAAAAAATTTCCCCATAACTAATTGTAAAACTTGACTGTATGTTGCTACATATTGCTCCTTGTTGTACCATGGTGAAACATAGGCTTCTAGATAGTTGTGTGACCCACACGGCCATGCGATGGTTGTGTCGATTGCGTAAATTTGCACTCTGAACAGCGAAAAATCAAGATTTTTAGGTTTTTCGGGCATTATAAAACCTATATATGACAAAAATAAGAAAATGGGAGAGAGCTATCATAGAATATTCAAGAAAACAACTTGAAAAAACATCATTGAAGCTGATTCTAAAGCAGAATTTTGTCAAAATTGAAGATTCTTAATTGATTTCTTAGCAGATTATCACAAGTTTCTTTATTTCTTTCGGTTATATTATCTTTGCGATATTTTTATTTTCAAGCATGAACTAATTTTTTAAATACCTAAAGAGATGAAACCTATGATGGATTCGGTCGTTTGATTTTTATTTACGAAATAGATGCTTAGTTTTTTATTCTCAATTATATGTGCTTAATTTTTGGTTTGATATTTCTATTTTTTATTAATGTTTGATGTGCTAAATCGAAGGTTGAATAGGCCCTATTTAAGAGTAGATCTTGCGTAATTAAGAGGAGTTGCATGCAGTCCTATATATAGGATTACATAAATCTACCGAATTAGAGTCAAATCTGATAGGGGAATCCATAACACAAGTTAATGCGATAATATGATTTTTAATTTGAAAGAAATTTCAATTAATCAACCTAGAACATTTGCTCTCATTCTCGAAAGAGATATTTGCATAATTTAGGGATTTCTACAAATTAAGTTACTAAGTAAAGAAATTGCGTAATTTAGATTGATAGTGACAGATAAAATCTAGGAGAATTCTTTCCTGGGTATTATTTCGCTTCTTGGTTGTTAATCGATTATTTTCGTGTTTTTCTCTTTGTTGTGTTTGTTAGTTAATTAATTTAGTTAATTTAGTTTTTAATCAATCACTCGAATTATTCAGTTAAATAATAGAAATACGGTAATTACTAGTACTTTTAGTCTTCGTGGGAACGATATCTTTGCTTATCATAGCTATACTATTAATTGATAGGTGCACTTGCCCTATTCGAATTTTTAATTACTTTCATGGACATCAAGTTTTTTGCACCGTTGCCGGGACTGGAATATTAGGAAAACTTTCTTTCTATTAATTTATGCATTTGTTATTTTAATTTTAATAATTTTGTTTTTAATTTAATTGTTACATTTTAATTTTTATTTTGTTTAATTCTTACATGTTCTTTTGGTTTATGACTAGAGACAACTCGTTGGAACTATTAGTTTTTTACAGTGAGATCGAAAAACCTGCTCGCAGAAATCATATAGAAGTTAGAGAAGCAATGCAAAGTCAATAGATTTTAATAGACAATTAAGAGCAAAAGGACATTATTGTGGAGATGGATAATCATCGTGGTAATCAGCAACCTCCTACACCTCCTGCTCCTCGTACTATGTATGACTATCTTAAGCCTACTCTGATTAGGGCTGAATCAAGTATCGTTAGATCGACTGTTACTGTAAACAATTTTGAGATTAAGCCAAACACAATTTTCAGATGGTGCAACAATATGTTCAGTTTGATGGGTTGCAAGATGAAGATCCAAATGCTCATTTAGCTAACTTTCTAGAGATCCGTGACATATTCAAGATCAATGATGTTACTGATGATGCCATACTTTTATGGTTGTTCCCATTCTCCTTGTGTAGCAAGGCAAAATAGTGATTGAATTCACTTATACGGGGTTCCATCACGACTTTGGATCAGATGACTGAAAAGTTTCTGTGGAGGTATTTTCCATTGGCCAAAACAACTAACTTAAGGAATGACATCTCTTCTTTTGCTCAATTTAAGCTTGAGATATTGCATGATGCATGAGAGAGATTTAAGGATCTTCTGAGAAGGTGTCCTCATCATGGACTACCTTTGTGGCTCTAAGTTCAAACTTTTTACAATGGTTTGAACCCTTCGACTAGGCAGATGATTGATATAGCAGCTAGTGGAGCACTGAATAATAAGACACCTGAGGCAGTACAAGAATTTATTGAGGAGATGACACTGAATAACTATCAGAGGCAAGTTATGATAACAGAGTCTACTAAGGCAACTGGTGTTTTTAATATAGATGCAGTTGCTATGTTAGCAAGTTAAGTAGAAGATTTGAGTCAGAAAATTGATGGTTTGAATATGGCTAAGCAAATGAATTCAGTATTGCAATATGATGCGACTAAATCAGGGATGATCAATTCAGAATGTTTACCCTTCTGTTCTAACATGAAGCATGAGCGAGTCGACTTTATGGGTAACAATTTTAGACCTTAGAATAACCCCTATAACAATAATTATAATCTAGGATGGAGGAATCTTCCGAATTTCTCTTGAGGTGGTCAAGGAAATCAAATGTTACAACTCCTTCCAGGTTTTCAACAACCTTATCAGTAAGAAAAAAAGTCAAATCTGGAAGAGATGTTAATGAAATTTATTTCAGTGTCAGAAACTAGATTCCAAAACACTGAAACAACTTTGAGAAATCAGCAGACATCTATTCAAGGACTCGAGAATCATATTTTCAGCTTACTAAATTGGTTTCGGAGAGACAATAAGGCAATTTACTTAGTAACACTGAAATCAACATAAAAAAACAAGTCCATGCAATCTCTATACGAAGTGGAAATGTGTTAGTTGAGCCTGAAAAGAAGTTGAATCTAAAAGCTGTTGAGAAAATATGGGGTTGAAGAATGCAAGAAATAGCATAAACTAGTGATCAGAGAATACAAACCATCAATTATATATCCGATAAAAGTGAATAAACACTGCATGAACAAACAATATGGTAAATTTCTTGAAATTTTTTAAAAAAATTGCATATTAACTTACCTTTTATTGAAGCCCTTTCGCAGGTGCCCAAGTATACAAAATTTTTAAAGGCGTTGTTAACAAATAAAATGAAGTTAGATGAACTGTCCACCGTGGAGCTCAATGAGAAGTGTTCGACTATTCTCCAAAACAAACTACCTACCATGCTTAAAGATCCAGAGAGTTTTATTGTCACTTGTTTTATTGGTAGCTTAAATGTTAAAAAAGCTTTGGCTGATTTGGGTGCTAGTATAAATTTGATGCCTTATAAAATGTTCAAACAACTTGGTCTCAAGGAACCAAAAACCATTAAGATAAGTATTCAATTAGTTGACAAATCAATTAAATATCCTAAGGGCATTATTGAATATGTAATTGTTAAAGTCGATAAATTTATATTCCTTGTTAATTTGTTATATTGGACATAGATGTGGATATTAAGGTACCCATGATCTTAAGCCGACCCTTTTTAACGACTTTTAGAACTGTTATTGATGTGGGTAATGGTAAACTTGTGTTGAAGGTAGGTGATGAAGAGGTTACTTTTCAAGCACGTGATTTTGTGAGAGTTTCTAGCGAGCAATATGATAGTCATTATTCTGATAATGTTAGTAACCGTGTGACTCAACATTCTTTGTAGGAAATCACTCATGAAAACATGTTAGAATCGTATCTTGTTCAAGGTGATAAAAATCAAGGGACAAGTGAAGAACAAATGGTGCAACTTGATAAATTAGATGAATGACGACCAAAGGTTTATGAGAAACCAAGAACGTTTAAAGAAGTAACAAAACAATGCCTTGGTGAGCATTCAAAGAGGACAAACCAACTCAAAGTTGGAGACAAAGTGCTACTAAACAATTTCGATCTAAGAAAGTTCCCTGAACAGCTCAAATCAAGATGGTCGAATCCATTTGAGTTATAGAACGTCTTCCCATACAAAACTATTTAAGTAATACACCCTGATTACGATACATTTAAGGTAAATAGTCATCGACTCGAATTTTATTTTGGTGGTAATATTGATAATGAGATAAAGGAGTTTCGGCTCAAAAATTTGAGTTCATCGTATTTATGAAGGGGAAAGTCGAGCTTAGACTCTAAATAAGCGCTACTTGAGAGACAACCCAAATGTTGATTTAAAAAAATAAAAAATATTCAAAAATGATATTTTTTTTAAAAATGGTCCACACAGTCTAAGAAACACTATACGACCTGACGACACGGTTGTATAGGATACACAACCTAGATACACGAGTGTGTCACAAGCCATGTGAATATTGGAGCCAATTTGTTCAATTTTCTTTTAACACACAGGGTCATAGAGGGTTACAAGGCCTAGAGACACAGTTGTGTGACCCACACACCCCTTGGTATGGATGTGGGAGAAGCGAACAATGACCCCACAAGGCCTGAGTGATTGCACACGGCCTGGAGACACAGTAGTGTGACTATTAAAGTAATTTTTTTAAAAAAATTCATGGCAAACACAGCCTCGTGACACGACTATGTGACCCACACGCCCATGTACACGGCCGTGGGAGAAACGAATGAAAGCATCACATGATTTGGAATAGACCACACGGCCTTGACATACAGGCATGTTCCAAGATGTGTGAGTACTTTTTTAAAGAATTCGATTGACACATGGGTTTTGTAGACTTACACGGCTTTGGTACATGACCGTGTGGCCCAACGCAGGCCAAATACATGACCGTGCCTACCTTTAAAATCTAAAAACCTTAATTTTTTATCCTCTCTCCTTTCACGCTGTTTCACCAACTCCATTCAACCTTACCAGCCGTTCCATCACCACCGATTTCTTCCCCTCATAATCGTCATCCACGTCACCTCCATAGCTCATCCATTCACTTCCAAGCCCTACTATCAACACCATCAAGCTCTCTTCATCCACGTCCTTTCCTTAAATTTTTCTTGCTGAAAACTCGAACACTACAGACACCCCCTTTTCTAGGCTCCTCAACCCTTCTTCCCCAACCCTTCTCCTTTCTTACTCATTTAACCTTCTATTTTCCTTCACAAACTTGTCAGATCCCTCTTTTTCTTCCTCTTTTTCCCATTCTTTCTCTCCACGTTGCCGTCCCTATTTCCCCCTTTCTTTTCATCCTCCGTCTCTCATCCCTCCTAACCGACCACTGTTCTCACTCCATCACCACATCCACAACCATCTGATCTACCCATTTCTCACTATCTATCATTCTTCCTACTACTATCGTACGAGCTACTGCCGCCACCGTCTGCCCTAAACCACTGGTTGTCACTATTCATCTTCTTTTTGTTTTATTTATTATTTTATTATTATTAGTAGTATTAATATTCATAGTATTAGTGTTAAATAATTAGTTTAGTTTAGTTATTTTTTTGTCTGCTAAGTATTAGTTTTAGTTTTCGTATGAGGAATAGATGTTAGTTATATTAGTTATGTGATCCGACTTTTGTCATGAGATGATATTTTTGTCGATTATTCTGGTTATGTAATTTGACTTTTTTCATCTGCTAAATTAGTGGTGGTGTTGATTTTTTGGTTATATGATATTTGGTTGTTATCTTTTCTTTTAGATACATAAAGACAAACACTAGAGGTAAAACCAAGGCTGCTGCCCTCGTCTCTAAACAATGAAAGACACCAAGTGCCACTTCGTCTTCAGCCCAGACTATAGCCACGAGACATTCGTGTCTCTAATTTCCTCTAAGTCCACATGAGGACAATTATCAACATCTTAGGGAGCCACCTTTGGGATTAGGTTGTTGCATTAATTAGAAAGCCTTGTATGCAGTTCATTTAGCTGCCAGACTTCGAGTTCTGATTGACACAACATCGTGGGATTGATTTTTGACCATTGTAGAGCCCACATAAGTAGAACTCACAATAGATTTCTGCTTGACGTTCTTTCTACAACTAACGATTTCATATTAGGATGAGCCTTGTACCATTTCTTTCAAACTTGAGGGTAAGACACGTTACTTAAGCATCCCAGGCTTCGGAGCCGCTCTTGGACTTTATTTCAAGGAGTTCATGCATAACCCTAAGTTTCTAGCACTGCCCAAACACATCAATCGACCAACTCCACTCTGTTGGTCTAAGATCGCCGAGGCTGAGGCATTGTACAACCTTAGCTAGTCAAAGGCAACTTGTTTACCTCTAGCCTTGTGCTATATTCATGTCATCCAGACCCATACATTGAGTGGTCAGGGGGAAAACACAAAGGTCGTTAGTACATCGAAGGCTTATTTTCTGTAGAGTATGGAGATGCGTCATCCTATTGATGTCACCTACTTCGTGGCTTTATGTTGTCGGCACTAGTCCAATCAGAGCAAGAAGGGTCGTATCTGTATGCGTCCTTATTTGACTCCACTGGCGAGATATTTTGGGTTGCTTGACTTTCTGGAGCAGACTTCCTCATTCACCTTAGTTGGTTAGATGATCCCGCAAGGATTATCTATTATGAGGCACGTGAGGATGAAATAATGTCAACACAGAGCAGGTCTCCAACGATATACACTATTTCATCGGGACCCTCAGGATGAACATGAAGAGATCATGGATAATGGTCCTCTTTGACTTATGGACCCTACTCAATCTTCTCCTCCTCCTAGTCATTCCACTGCTGCACATTCAGTCACACTTGACGACATCTATCGTATACAACAACAACACTCTAATTGGGTGACCACCTTAAGCAGTGATAAACAGAGCGAATAGATCACCTCGAGCAATTACATTTGGAGCAATTCGGCCAGCTTCAAAGCCATCAGGATCACCTTAAAGCATACCTACAACAGATGTGCCAGCATTTCCATATTTCTCCACTCGATTCTGAGCCTCGTGACTTTGACACATTGCACGATGTTGATCATTGACTTTATTTAATTTTCAGTTTTATTTATTTTTATTTTTAGTTGTACTGTTATTATTTTAGTTGTTTTTATTTTATTTTTGATACTTATATGTTTTGTTTTGTTTTTATTCTAAACTTTATTTTTTATTATTTTGTCGGTTATTTTTCTATTTTGTTATCTCTTTATCTTATTTTTTTCTCTATTCTTATTAGTGTGCACGGAACATGTACTTCATTTAGAATCTCCTACGATTCCAAAATTCATTATTCCAATGAAATCATCCAAATTCAGGGTTGTTTTAGTTCTCTCCCTCCCTTATAATATTGTGCTTATTCTGTGATTATATTTGTTTGTACATTTAGGGCAATGTACATATTAATTGTGGGGAGGATTTTATATGTTATGTGATATAATCCATCAATTGTTGTTTAGGTTTAAGTAATTTTCTCACACCTACCATTAGAGTTGATTTTTCTAAATTTGGAGTTTTACCGATTCTGTTTTGGTATTAATTTATGTATTTTTGTGCATTGTGTGATTTATACTTTAAGACACGAGAGAATTAAGCATGATAAGTAGTTTTTCAGAAATTATTATTTTAGGTTGCCTCCCTAAACTGAAGCATTATCTTGAAATTTTAAATTTACAAATTTGACATCAAAACCATAATTTTTTTGTGAGCTTTTGAGCTTTAGATCATATATTCTATTTTGTGCTCATTTTATTTCTGGTTGTGATTATTTCAACTTGATTTATTATTCTACAACTTGCTTTGGTTATACATGTCGAGACCTTATTATTGATTTGATATACTGAGATGATTAAGGCACTTAGGATTTAACCCACCTAACATTTAACTAGTTTACTTGTTAAATTAGCCCCTAGTAAACCCCATTGATCCTAATACATTTTTTTTCTCACCCATTTATGTTAACCCCTAACCCATATATATTTTGTAAAATTATCATTTTTACTAACTCCCTTTTTGTCGAAATTTGATTTGGTCAGTTGCCTAACTATGTTTCATCATTTGAATTGCTGAAATTTATTTTGTTCTAAAAAAAGTGAAAAGAAAAAATGAAAATAAAAAAAATTGAGCTTGAATCGTTAATCTCATATTTTGTGTAAAGCTCATTTATTCTCTTTACTTCTTGTTGATGTAAATTCTTATAATTCAGCAATTGAATTTCTTTTCTAGTTTGGTAACTTATCAACTCGATTCTCGATTGTAACCAACCTTTCTAACCATATCCATACTCTAAACCTAACCCCATTACAACCTTGTAACGACCTCTTGATTGGTGTGTCATCTCATTTATATAGTGCTGGAGATTTAATTTTCAAGTAAGCTTATGGTAATAACATTTCTTGTTCGACTATTGAGTGCATATTACTTGAAACTTAAACACTTTTGAGTGCTTTGAGTGAATCTTTAGTGTTGGTATTATTTATTCTTGAGTTTGAATTCCAGGTAATTATTGAGATAGGGGAGATGCCTCATGTTTTTAAGCCTTAAAAAACTCTGCTTATTGCTTGTATTCTTTAGTATTATTTTAGTGTGAATTTTCAATGCATGGTTATCTGTAGATTATCCTAATACATTGTTGGTGAAAACAATAAATTGAGTGTGGTTAACTTGAATTTGGATTGAGAATTTTGCTTAAGGACAAGCAAACGCGTAACTGTGGGGATATTTAATAAATGTTAAAAGTAACATGTTTTAATCTTTTTCTTAATGCGTTTTTGGGTGATTATTTGATGTTAATTGTGAATTTTATGCTCCTAATCATTTAAATTCATGTTTTGATGCTTAATAGAGCACTTGGGAGTAAAATGAGTGAAAAACGAGCGAAAACTAGAAAATCAAAATAAACTACAGGAGCCACATGGGTTGACCCATTCCACACGGCCATGTAGATTGCGTACATTAGCACGTTGAACAGTGGAAAATTATGATTTTTAGGTTTTTCGGTCATTCTAAGATGTATATATGACAAAAATAAGACAATGGGAGAGAGCCATCATAGAATATTCAAGAAAACAACTTGAAAAAATATCATTGAAGCTGATTCTGAAGCATATTTTCGTCAATATATAAGATTCCCGGTTATTTTTTGGAGATTATCATAAGTTTCTTTATTTCTTTCGGTTATATCTATTGGATGTTTTCTTTGTCGCATTTGTTAGTTAATTAATTTAGTTAATTTTAGTTTTTAATTAATCACTCGAATTATTCGGTTAAATAATATAAAGACGGTAATTACTAGTACTTTTAGTCTTCGTGGGAACGATATCTTTACTCACTGTAACTATACTATTAATTGATAAGTGCACTTGCCTTACTCGAATTTTCAATTAATTTCATCGACATCACATACATAAATAATAAATGATGTCATATAAAGATTGTATTCACATAGCATTCTAACAAATATATTATAGTAAATACCAATAAATAAACAATAAACAAGATAAATTATATTTAACAGACATACACAAAAGACAAAATCATTGTTATGTTTATTGTTAGTATTTAATTTTTTTGACAGACATACACAAAAGATAACTATATAATAAAACCGAACAATAACAAGAAAAATGGGGGTTATTGTTGTTTATGAAAGAGAATCTAGATCCTGACATATGCACTCAAATAAATTGTTTTTTTACTATATACTATTCTATTGCACCAAATAGATTCCAATACAAAATTACAAATTGGATCTAATTATTGTTGCATACCTAGCCACCCAAAACATGAGCCTTTCGTCAAAATTTTTACAATAAGCCCCTTCCTTTTTCAATTTAGAAAACATGTCAAGAAAAAGTTATTTTCTTATTATAAAGAAACCAGTCAAAAACCCAAATAAAAAACTCAATCTAGAAATTTCACAAAAACTTACCTATTTAACGTCTCAATTAGCCTTTAAAGCACTGAAATTGAGCTTTTTGGTTCTTAAATTCAAGGAAACCTTTTAGCCTTTTAAAACAAGGTTGTCTGATTTGGGTTTCGAGTAAGATAAGGGTTTTTTTTATTAGGGTTTGCAATTGAACAAATGTTCTTGGAGAATATGGTTTTTGATTAGCTAAGGGGTTTTCGATTTAGCAATATATTGTTAAAGATTTAAGGATTTAGCAAAGGGATTTTTTATTCAGTAAAAGGATTTTGATTTCCAATATGAGATTTCAACTGGAAAAAAAAAAAAACTAAAGGTTCTTGGCAAATGAGATTTCAATAATGATTCAAATGGAAAACAAAATTTCTTCCAACATTTGTGATGATCAAGAGAGTTTATTATTTGGTGATTTTTTGTTTCTTGTTTTTTCTCTTCAAAAATTAAATGTGACAATTAAGTTTAAGGATTAGGATTTCTATTTTTTTTTTTCAACTCATTATAAAAATTGTACATAAAATTAATTAAATTAATTTAGTTATAATAACAAATAAAAAAGCCACATCAGGAACAAAAAATGATGATGTCATCAATAGTACACGTGGCATTCGAGGTAGCGTCTTACTTTGCAAAAATGAAAAAAAAAAGTCAAACTTAATAGCCATATCATCTTGACCATTAAAAATTAATGGTCAAAGTCGGTCAAGGGGCTATTTTACTGAGTTTTGGCAGTTCAAATACTCAATTGAGCGCAAAAAAAAAAAAAGACTAAAGGCTTAATTGCTTTTCTTAAAAAAGTTTGAGGACTTTTTTCACCATTAAGCCAATGGCTTAATGAAAGTTAAATTTATTATTTCTTTAAATATATTATTAATTATTAAAATTTTAATTACATAAAATTATTAAATATATTTAACATAAAAGATAAAAGTATAGTTTGATAAATTTAAAAAAAATTAATTTCAATTTTTTTTTCTCAATAAAATGTCAACTAGCTTATTTCATTTGCCATTTTGATTTCGAAAAAATATTTGATACATTATTGTTGGAGTTTTTAAATTCTATAAGTAATGTTAATGGTTTGACAAATGTCTTATAAATATATAATAAAATATTAAAAATAAATATTTAAAGAAACAAAGACATGATATTCTTTAAAACTGTTTGTGGAATAGTAAAAAGTTACACTACTAGTGTACCAAATATCAATCATTTGATTTCATTTTTAATGAATATTTTTAATTTCAAGTTTCTTTTTCAATAAAATAAAATAAAATAAATAAAATGTTGAAAATAATTATAATTATTGTATCAATAATATTAACATAAACTTTCATAAAAATAATCCTATAACATTAAAAAAATCATCAAATAAATATCTCATTGAATAAAAAAAGTACATCAATTCGTGAATATTTTTTAAAAATAATATTATTATGGATATTAAAAGTATAACACCTAAAATCTAATTGTGCATGTAGTTTTCTACTCTCACTTCTTTTTCAATTAATATGATAAAATATTATTAATATAATTATTTTTAATAATATTAATTAAATCATATTAAAAATTATTTTAGATATAATTCTACCGAAACAAAAATATTATTAAGCCACTTATAATATTAAATTAAAGAGAAATATATCTTCATCAAATAAAAAAAAATTATGTTGAGTAGATAACAAGTTTATAGATTCAACATTTTTATGAACCATTCTTAATATTAAAAGTATAAAATATATAATCTAAACCATGTAGTTTTATGCTTTCGTATTTTTTAGTAAATATGATAAAATAATAATAATAACATAATTTTTTTAATTTATAATATTAATTAAAATACCATATCTAAAATTACGATATAACTTCAGCAAAACAAAAGTATTATTCAACACTTACAATATACAAATT
Organism: Gossypium hirsutum; assembly: GCF_007990345.1. NCBI lineage: Eukaryota > Viridiplantae > Streptophyta > Magnoliopsida > Malvales > Malvaceae > Gossypium > Gossypium hirsutum. The sequence goes on along the minus strand of NC_053449.1, from coordinate 53,687,336 downwards.
ACTTATTTTAAAACTTAAAATAACATTATTATTTTATGCATTTATAAAACCAATTTAATTACATCAGGTTTTCACAAAAAAATAAATAAATACAAATTTTAGAAACATTTTATTTATCTTTTACCAATAACTTACACTAATTATAAAAAAAAAATATTTTAGTAAAAAACAATTGAATATATATTTATGCCAGTTAAATAACTGGTCAACTTTTCGTTATTGTAACAGAAAAAATTGAGTGATTGAATCTATTTTGTCACACTCTTTTTATTATAAGAAAACTAATACGGTTGAGATAAGATATGAGTAAGCACGTGTATAGGACTGATTACTTTTAATTTAAAAACTCCATACTGCAAATGACAAATCCCAAACCATCTGATCGATTGAAAGAGGAAAAATAGAAGACCTGAGAACAGGGCAGGCACAACATAAATGTCCCCATTTTATTTAAAATCATAAACAAAGGCTGGAATTACTCAATTCCAAAATGTTTCTTCATCTCCAGGATAAAATCATAGACTTTTTGTTGGTCAGGAAGGGACTTGGCTACACTCTCCTTTTGCATGCACCTTTTAGCCCATGCTATCAGTTTGGGACACTCTGCTTCAATGCTGAAGTTCCCACACTTCTCCAAAGCATAAAACCAGCTATAAAACGGAATGAATGCAACATCCACATATCCAAGACTTTCTCCTCCAAAGTAAGGCTTGTCCCCAAGCTCCTTTTCCAACAGCTTCAGGGTTTCTATCAATTCTTTCTTTGCTGTTGCTTGCTTTTCTCCCTTTGTCTTCCATACTCTGCCCCCCACTTCATATATCTGCATTGCATTTAACATTATTTCAGGCACAATACTTTCCTCTCCAATTTATGTATACAGTTCCAAAAGAACAAAAAAAAAAGAAAAAGAACGTACCTTCTTGTCAACATAATCAGCCCAGAATCTAGCAGTAGCTTTTTGGTAAGGGTCAGAAGGGAGCAAAGGAGCTTTGTCATGCCATACCTCGTCGATGTACTGAACCTGAATGAGCGACTCACAAACAGGTTTACCGTTATGGATAAGAACAGGGATTTTCTTATGAACAGGGTTCATCTGCAGCAGTAAAGCACTCTTGTTCCTCAAGTCTTCTTCCTTGTGTTCGTACTTAATCCCTTTCTCAGCCAAAGCAATCCTGGATCTCATCCCAAACGGACTTGGCCAGAAATCCAGCAATACTACTTCCTCTGCCATTCTTTTGATCTAAAGATTCAAATACTAAAACTAAAATCTTGGGTTTGTTCTTTTCTCTCTCTGATTCTGAACTGAAGGGGTATAAGTATGTATATTTATAGGCAAAAAAATGGAAAGGGTCCTACGTCTTTCCTGACATAATCACATAAATCAAATGAATCTGGAGATAGAGAAAAGAAAATTCTCTATGGCTCATCCTTTTGAATAATGATAGTAAAGAGAATAATACCCCATTCCTTATGCCATTCCTTACGTAAAGTAGGGATTGCTCTTATGCAATTGCATGCGTCATCTACTTATGGAGTTCATAGTTTTTGAGGGTTTTTTTACTCCAATAATATTAAAAAAAATTAAAAACTCGACATTATTTATTAAAATAGTACATTTGGTACAATATTCTACTGGTATTGCTTGGTAATTTTACAGCATCAGATTAAAATATGATAACTTAAAATATTCAAAAATATAATATGTAAGTTTTCTATTTTGATTGGCTACTTTAAAAGAAAAACTTTTAGGGCGCACAAAATTTTAAATAGGTAAATTGTTTCATAAATCCTCCTTTTTTTATCATTTTCTTTTATTCTCCTTCAACACCAAGAATAGAGAGGCTTCTAACCAATTAGTTCAAAAAAAAAAATTCTACTAAAAAGTATTTTTCTAAAAAAGCTAATTCCAATTGGAAATAAATTTTATTTATTTTTCAAAAAATAATTTTTTTGTTCAAATTATTTTATTCTAGTTGGAATAAATTTTCGAAAAATAATTTTACAAAAAAAATCATTTGAACAAAAAAATTTATTGTTTGAAAAATAGATAAAATTTATTTCCAGTTGGAATAAACTTTTTTACAAAAATACACATAAATTACTACATGAATTGTCACGCCAACATCATTGGAAAACAATATTTTAGCCAACATTTTTGTTAAAAATTGATCTGATTTTAAAAACATATATATTCAAATTGAACTAAAAAATAAAAAATCAAATTAATAAAAATGAAAAAGTTGAAAGTGAAATTTATCATTATAACCACAAATATATTAATTAAGGTTGCGTTTGTTTCACTAAAAATGGCTTCCAAAAAATGATTTCTAGAAAATGATTTATTTTTTTGGTGTTTGGATGAATCTATATAAAATATTTTCTGTTTTTTGGAAAATTTCCTAAAAATATTTCATAAAATTCGTTTTCAATAAAATAAACATACATTTGAGATTTTATTATCTTTTCATTGTTTATTTGAGTTTATTTCATAAAGCTTATTTATATTTTAATTAATCATGTTTTAGTTTTAATCAATCTTAATTTACTTAATTAAGCTTAATTGTTAATTTCGTACATTGGAGAATATAAATTTATATTAATTAAGTTGAAAGTGATAAATATTTATTTTGAATATTATTTGGATGAGTAAGTTGAAAAATGATTTAATTTAATAAAAATTGAGGTAAGGACCAAATTGTAAATATTTTGAATTCTAAGGGTTTGAGTAGTGAAATCTGAAATATTGATGTAGTGACTAAATTTTATGACTATGAAATATGAAAATTTGGAAAGATGAGCATAAAATAGTAAAGTTTGAAACTATAGGGGCTAAATTGTAAAGATTTCAAAACTTGAATTTTAGGACTAATTTACATTATTTGAGAATTTACAATTCTAAAAAATAGAATATGAAAGTTTAACTATTCAAAAATCAAGGACTAATTTTAGAAAATTTTGACAGTTTTAGTTGTAAGGACTAAATTATAAAACTTGGAAATTTTAAAAAATGGATCGATTTGCAAAATTGTAAAAAACGAGGTTAAGGACTGAATTGTAGAATACGAAAATCTATTTTTGAGTAATTAAATCGTAGAATAGTAAAAATTTTGATTTCAAGGGCTAAATCGTAACAAATATAAAATTAGAATATAAGGGACTGTTTTCTTCGACAGTGAAGAGAGCTTTCCCTTTGTTTCTCTAAAAGCTTCCCCTTTTTGTTTCTTCGACAATGAAAATAGTGAGCAAAGCCTTATTAATTTGGAAAATGTCTTACGGAAAAAAATTGGTAAGATATTTTCCTTCAAAAAATTCTTGATTTTACCTTTTTTTTTTTGAAGAATGATTTCCTTTGGTAATTCATTTTCCACCAAACAAACATAATAAAATAATTAAAATATTTTACATGCAAACAAGCGGAGCCTAATATTAAAATTATTTTTTTAGGGTAAATTACACTAACAGTTACTCTGTTTTCAATTCAGTCATTCAACTTTCAAAAAATAACAAATTAGTCACTGATAGCAAGCTAATTTCGTGTGTTTAGTGTACCTATTTTTGGTAAAAATTTTAATAGAATGCTATCAAGCTTGTGATTTTTTTCTTAAATTTTATCAGTGACGCAATTGGAGTGCTGAAGTTCAAAAACAAGCAAAATCAGGCTAAACTAAAACAAAAAAAAAGGACAATGAGCTGAATTGAAAATTTCAAGATTATTTTTGGCTTGATGAAAAGTCTGATTTTTGACTTTTTCAAATCCTTTTTTTAGAAAAAAAATATTGTGTTGGTTATTAAACATGATTTTAGGAGAAAATCATGCTAAAATTAGCTCTTGAGAGGTGTATAAAAGCCTTGTATTTGTGGCATAAAGTTGTACTGGAAAACACTTGAATAAAAAAAACCATTAGCTCATTCGTGAAAAGCAATTGAGCATTTTGCCATTTCTATTATTTTTTATATTTTGGTGCAATTGCCCTCTTAGTCCATTCCCTTCTTCATTTATTATCTTCTATTTAAATCTATTTTTAAACCCAATCGAGTATGATAATTTCATGTTCAACTAATCCCCATTTAGCCTTAGGTCAATCATCATTCTGTCTGAAAATCGTGAGATATGAACTTGCGCTAAAACCTTACAACATGATATTTATTATCACTCCGGAATATGAGATAGTCACAATCACCCCTTAAAGTTAATTCTATTTCCATTCAAAAAATGCACGTTGGGTTGGAGTAGTTTGGCGTACAATTGGGAAAATGAGACGGTCGTCTGCTGCGTTCAAGTTCTCGTGAACAAATTGGCGTGTTGAGGTGGATAAGGGCCAATTGAACCTTCGTCAAGGGAGATGGTGATCGAATTTAAACGTCCCATGCAGTTGAGGTCGTTAATTCAAGTTGGACTCTTCTAGATTGCAAGGCTACCGAAATCTTAAATTGCGGATGCGTGACACATGGTTAGATAGTCGGTAAGGGTTGGTTTGCAGGTAGTACCATAATAAACTACATAAGGAGGAGTTGGCGGTTAAGGTATCCTTGGTCGCTATAACCAGCTTACCGATTGGAAGTAAAAATCTACTTTCAATGATCAACTCGAGATTGGAATTACCGATTCTAAGGCTAAGAATTCACAGATTTTATTTACCAATTTAATTTCAATTATTTAATTTTATATTGCAATTATCATTATGTTATTATTTCGTTCTATTCATTTTTTTCACCTTTATCATCTAAAATCCCCATTGATTATTTTTTAGTTCAGCAAATGACAAGTCGTGGGCACGACAGCTGCCATGACTTTGGAATCTGGTCATGTAAAAATGATATTAGGAATCCCAGTCCCTATAAGATCGACCCTAGTTCTCTATACTATTATTTAATTCAATTAAAGCGTAAGAAATTTATATTTGGTGGTTTCGATGCCTATCAAATTTTGGCGCCGTTGTCGGGGACTTGAAAAATAATTCTAATTTAATTTCTTTTACTTATGACTAGGTCATAAACAAGGACCTTAGAATTTGAACTTGAAATTGAGAAGTTAGCTCGATCACTATGAAGAGAGGCTATTCGACGCAAAAAATGACCATAAGTGAAAGAATCTGAATACAAAACACTATCTTAAATGGAAGACATTTACAATACACTCAGTGAACCTGAAGAAATGGCAGATCAAACCATTCGACAACTCACTCCAGCACAAGATGAGCAATTGTTGTTCATAATTTATCTGACGGGAGGAACACTGTTTGAATTAAAATCTGGCTTAATTCATCTATTGCCCACTTTTCACGGTTCGTAAAACAAGAATCCCCAGATTCATCTTAAGGAATTCCACATGGTTTGCTTAAGCATGAAGCCTTAAGGAGAAACAGAAGATCAAATTAAACTTCAAACTTTTCTTTCCTTGTTAATCGACTCTTCTAGAGAGTGATTGTTTTATTTACCTCCAAGATTAGTTAATACATGGTCTAACATGTCTCGCTTATTTCTTGACAGATTCTTTCTAACAACTCGGGCAACTAAATTAAGGAAAGATGATTGATGCCGTTAGTGGAGGAGCACTTGTTAACATGACTCCTCAAATAGCAAGGGAATTGATTTCAACCACGGTTGTGAATTCCCAACAATTTTGGCCAAGTACAAAACCTACAATACGAGTTCATGGGCTAAGTACTTCATCATTAAAAGATAAAAATGATGATCTCACTAATGTATTTCAAAATTTACTTTTAGGAAAAATGAACACAGCTCGATTGTGCGGGATTTGTGCCATGCATGATCATCTAATAGACTCATGTTCGATTTTGCACGAGGATACAACAGCACGAGTAGATACCATTGGAAACTTCTTAAGGCCACCCTAAAGGTGATATGGTCCATATTCAGATGCTTATAATGTGGGGTGGAGAGATCACCCAAATTTGATTTCTGGATCAAATCCTCATTACAACCAACCGTATCAGCCAATGCCACCAACGACTCAATAATTTTAACCCCCAAAGACATCTCTTAAGGTCATAGTGGAGAGATTAGTTGCTAGTACTGAAAAGTTCCAACAAAAGACTAAAGTGCACGTACAAGAAATAGATTAGCAAATAAGTAAACTTGCGCTTATGATTAGTAGATTAGAATCCCAAGGAAGTTGTTGTCTCAAAATAGAGCCAAATCCACGATAAAATGAAAGTGCTATGACCTTAAAAAATGGAACAGTTTTGAAGCCAGCACCTGGCATGAGTCGTGCTTACGACACTAGACAGAAAGAACAAAAACTTGATCCAGCAGCTACTACGGAGTCGACACTATAAAAGCCATTTGTGGTACCACCTTCATTTTTTGGAAGGCTCGCTCAATGTAAAAAGGAGCGAAAAGAGAAAGAAATCCTAGAGATGTTTCGAAAAGTTGAAATTAACATACCCTTGCTTAATGCGATAAAGCAAGTTCCATTCTATGCGAAATTCTTAAAAGAATTATGCACTGGAAAGAAGAAGCTCATAGGTAATGAAATAATAGGTGTAGGAGAAAATGTCTTTGTGGTTTTATAAAAGAAAATTCCACCTAAGTGTAAGGACCAAGGTATGTTTGCTATATCTTGCAAAATAGGTAGTGTTAGCATTAAAAAGGTCATGTGTGATTTAGGTGCATCTATTAACTTTATGACTTTATCTATTTTTAAATTACTAAACACTGTGATCATTCAATTGGCAGATAGGTTAGTTGTGTATTCAGAAGAAGTGTTGGAAGATGTCATTGTCAAAGTAAATGAACTAATCTTTCCTGCAGATTTTTACATTGCTGACATGGAGGATGATAACTTGAAAAATTCTTCTAATATCCTACTTTGGAGACCATTTTTAAGCACCACAAGAACGAAAATTGATGTTCAGAGTGGAACACTCACTATGGGATTCGACGGTGAAGTGGTCAAGTGCAATGTTTTTGAAGCCATGGGTCGCCTCAGTGCAATGTCAAATGTCTCTAGTGTTTATATAATTGAACCTTTGACAAATTTATATTTTGAATATCACGAAGAGGATGAATTACAAATTGAGCCTTGCATGAGTTTAGATCTTGATGTTATGGAAAAATAATAAGAATTATTGGCAATCAAAAAACTAAAACATGAAGCTATCATTCACATAGAGACACCACAATTTCCCAGAAGTCCATGTAAATATTTTGAATTGTCTCTTTCGCAAACTAAACTCTTGCCTTCTATTTTGCAGAACCCAAATGAAGAATCTCAAAGATGTCTCAATCCACAGATGATGTAACAGCCCAATTTCGACCCTAATCGGACATAGTGGTTTCGGGACCACAAGTCTGAGACAAAAAATATTTTAATATTATTTTGTGCTTATTTTGTGTGCATTTGATTGTGTGAAATTTTCGTGTTTTAATTTTGTTGTTTGAGTGTCCGATTAAATAAAAGGATTAAATCGCATAAAATGAAAATTTAGGGGTTAATTATAAAAGCACCTAATTGTTGTTGTCTTTTTAAATGGAAGGATTTATGATGCAATAAGACCATAAAGTAGATAGTGGGTGATATATGACATAATTGACCTTAATATATATGTTATAAAAATTTATTATAATAAGGTTAATTTAGTCAAATGTTAAATTAAACATTAAAATTAAAATAATTGATGAAAAGATGAATGTTTTCATCTTAACTTAGCCGAATTCATGCAAAAGAAAAAAAAGAAAGGAAGTCAAGTAATATTCGGCCATTTTAAAGCTTGATTAAGGTTAGTTCTTTGTTCGATTTTTGATAATTTTTACGTTTTTGAGATCGTTGCTTCGAATACTATCTGACCCATGTTTAAATTTTTGATTTTGATGAATATTTTGAGTTGTTCCATTGAAGAACATTTGTGTTATGTGATGTTTGATGATGAATAATGAAAGATATATTTTAGATTAATATGTTTTGTATTGGAATTTTTAGTGAAATTGAGTAAATAGGGCTAAATTGTGAAATTAAATTTTTGGGAGACTAAAGTGTGAAATAAATGCAATGTGTGGACTTGTATGAGAACCATGAATATTCGGCCCTTGTGTGGTATGGGCAAATTTTGTATAAATTGTATTTTATGCAATAGGGACTAAATTGCAAAAAGTGTAAATATTAGGGGCAAAATAGTAATTTGCCAAATTATGTGTTTTTGGATTAAATTGAATGTGTTAATAAATAAATTATCTTATTTTGAATATATTTAGATCGAGAACCAAAGAAATCGGAGTTAGATCGGGGAAAAGCCAAATTAGTCGAATAATCGTCCGACTTCGATTTTCCATCGTCCGAGGTAAGTCTATTAGCTATTTAATGTCATAAAAATAATACATAAGTATGTATATGTATTTATTTTTGATGAATTATAATTTAAAGTATATCGGTTGAATAAATTAAAAGTATGATTGGTTTATAGGTATTTTCTTTTATATTCGAGCCTAGAGGTTTATACTTATATAGGTAATTGAATTTAGTTAAAGTGCAAAGGTAAATAAGTATATACATAAATTTTAATGAACTTAGTTGAAGTATAAGAGTTTTATATATATACAGGGTTCGAATTCATACACGTATATACATGCATAAATTATTGATTTAATCAAAGATATGTATATGTATATATGTGTACTTAGGGATTCGTAAATATACATAGATATAAGAGTTTTATTATTAAACATGTAAATATATATGTATATATACACTTTTGAATCGAATTAAGATGTGTCATTATAAAAGTATATGCGGTTTGAGTGTATATGTATGCATGTATAAGATTTAGTTTTGAAATTTGTTATTAGATGATATTTGCATATGTTAGTTTTGATCATGTATATATATGTGTGTATAATTTTAATATGTTGGAATGTAAAGTGTATATTATTCAAGAATATTTTAGTTAAATAGTATTATATTTGTAGTAGGATTTGAAGTATAAGGTTATGCATAAATATGTTCAGTTGATTTGTTGAATTGTTAAATTGGATTTGGTGGTTGAGTTTTATATATATATTCATGTGTTTCTATGATATAAATTTTGAGTTTTGAGCTGAATATTTAAGCATGGAATTTATATACCTATATAGTTCGAAAATGAGTAATATTTGGGTGAATTGAGTGTTTGAGCTTGGGGCCTAAAATGATTATTGTCAATGAGATAATTCAGACTTTACGTCTAGCAGGCTTGATGCCGGTGAAATGTTTCAGACTTTACGTCTAGCAGGCTTGACGCCGGTGAAATATTTCAGACTTTACGTCTAGCAGGCTAATTGCCAGTGTATTGAATCAGGTTTTAAGCCTAGCAGGCTAAGTGCCGGTGAATCTGTTGAAATTGTGTGAATTGTTCAGATTTATGTGTTTGAAGATGTTGTGCATAAACTCGACATAGGTGGTTGATATATATATATTTATATGGGTGCATTTGGTATAAGAAACTGATGAGTAATCTTATGTGCAATTGCTAATACATATATGTGTAAATATTTGTTTATAAGTAAAAGTTGAATGCGAATGTATTCGGTTATAGGCATAAATATGAGTTAGGTTAAAAGTTTATGATCGATATATATATATACATGTATAATGAGATATGAAATGTGATTGATAAAGTTATATATATTCGATTGTATGTGCATGATAAGTACATATATGACTTTGGATAAATGTATGTGGTAAATACATGTACACATTTGGTTATAATATTTGTTAAGCTTATGTATATATGCACTCGGCTAATATGTTTAAAGTGTATATACATTTGGTTCTAATATTTGTCATGCATATATGTATATATGCATTCGGCGATTCATGGTTGTAGACTATATGCATAAAATGTATATACATTTGTCTGTTTATGTGTATTAGATAAATATACATCTTTTTAGATTTAAACAAAATGACTCAATATAGTAATGTTTGATTAGTAATCATATTTGATATTTGTGATTTCAATAAATTTACTTAAAGAATTATATGATTCTTTTATATGTATTTTAGATATGCTATAGACTTACTAAGCTATAAAAGCTTACTTTGATTGTTTTTGTCCATTTGTTTTTTTATAGATTTTGGAGACGCGTTACGAGCTCGGGGATCATCAGCATAGTCTATCACACTATCGACTTCTTTTGGTATTTTGTTAAATATTTGAACTCGATCTTATGGCATGTATAGGTTTGAGTACGATGTTGGTTAGATTTTGATTGTAAATTATAAATAGCTATGCGAAAAAGATTTAATTTTCATGTTTGTGATCAGTTTGGTTTTAAAAATGATTGTGTTTGTTTGGTAATGCCTAGTAACCCTAATTCAGCGACGGATATGAGTTAGGGGTGTTACATTTTATTGGTATCAGAGCTACGGTTTAGTCGATTCTCGGACTAACGTAGTGTGTATGAGTCTAGCTATACATGCCATGATTTTTATACTGAGATAGTGTGATGACTGCTGACATCTAAAAATGTGTTTTTGTATAGTAATGGATCCCGAACGAGCCGTAGCCAATGATATTGAGAGTATAGCGCCTGCTCCCGCGCAAGGGACAGAGCCAGTAGATTCTCGACCAATCTCGAGTAACCAGGAGGGATAGGCTAAACAAGTCTTTTGCCAAATGATGAATGACCGGTTTACTCAATATGTCCGAACTAATCCGGTTGTACAACAACCCCCACCCCCGACTAATCCATCTTCGGTTCCTGTTATACCTCAAGTAAGTGATCCGATGAGATTACTTAAACCTCCTGTTGATAAAATTCGAAAACACGGGGTCGAAGAGTTCAGAGCTACTGATGATGATGATGCTGAGCGAGCTGAATTCTGGCTTGATAATACCATTCGAGTGTTTGATGAGTTATCTTGCACCCATGATGAGTGCTTGAAATGTGCCATATCCTTGCTACGGGACACTGCATATCATTGGTGGAATACACTAGTATCGGTGGTTCTAAAAGAGCGAGTGACCTGGGAATTCTTTCAGACTGAGTTCCGTAAGAAATACATCAGCCAGAGATTCATTGATCAGAAACGTAAGGAATTTTTTGAATTGAAACAGGGTCGGATGACAGTGACAGAATATGAGCAGAAATTTGTGAGACTCAGTAGATATGCTCGAGAGTGTGTTTCGACTGAAGCTATTATGTGTAAAAGATTTGAAGATGGGCTGAATGAAGATATTAAACTGTTAGTGGGCATACTTGAGATAAAGGAGTTCGTAGTACTTGTTGAACGAGCTTGTAAAGCTGAGGAGCTCGGGAAAGAGAAGAGGAAAGCTGACTATGAAGCTCGAGATTCCCGTAAACGATCATTTAGTAAATCGTTCTAGTCGACCTCAAGTAAATCACTAGCCGCCGGAAGGATATACCCAATTTCAGACAGTAATTGGGTTACCTAGTTCACGTAGTGCCTAAGAAAATCGACATAATTGTAATTAAAAATTCAACAAGAGAATTTTGAAAATTACACATCCAAGAGCTCGAAGAAATCTGGCATGATGCATATGAAAATGCCCGAATTTATAAAAACAAAACCAAGGCAAATGATCAAAAGATATCCTGTAAATGATTTTTAGTAGGACAAAAAATGTTGCTCTATGATCTCATACTAAGGATCTTTACAGGCAAACTTCGAACCAAATGACTAGGTCCTTTCGTTATTACTCAATTGTTTCCTTATGGTGTTGTCAAAATTAAGAGCAAGAAACCTGATAAGTGCTTCAAGGTCAATACGAAAAGGTTGAAACCTTTTAACGAGAACTTCCAAGTGAACGTAGAGGAAGAGTTAATTCTTAAGGAGCCAAAAGGATAAAATTCAGGTCATCGAGCTAACGACGTTAAACAAAAGTGCTTTTTGGGAGGCAACCCATAAATATTTGTTTTAATTTATTTTAATTTTGAATTTAATTTAATTTACGTTGAAAATAAAAATACTAAGATTATCATTTAATCTATTTTAATGTGTTGTTTTTTAGGAACAACGGTGGAATCAACAAGCTAAAAATGGTGAAAAATGCTTTCAGGATGTGCCTACATGATAAGTCAATTACGTGGTTGAGGTTTTAAAAATTAGAAATGAATTTATTCTATGGTGTAGGTATGCCTTGTCAAATTTTAATGTTGTCATTTGTTGAAACATACACCTAGGACTGAATTGGCTAGAACCAACTTGAATTGTTGAAATCACTCTTCGTTAAATTAAACATGTAGGGGGTGTACACTTGACCTTTCTCTTTTTTCTCTTTTTATTATTGCACATTGAGGGCAATGTGGGCTAAGTAAGGGGTTTCATAAGATATGCCATACTATTATTTTCTTTTCATTGCATGTGTTAATTCTTATACTGAGATTATTCATTAGTTTGTTTGAAATTTAGCCTTTAATTCCTATGCTTAGTTAATTCAAATGATTGAGTGATTCATGAATAATTGCTTATTGCTTAGTTTGATTGACAAGTGTTTTATAGAATTGTGGTAAAATCAACATCTCATGAAAATTGTTAGTTCTTTAAACGTGCTTAATAAAAGTACTCGTATCTCTTTTTAGTTATTTTATTTTATGTTACTAAAAAAATAAAATAAAAATATATAGATTTTTTTTTTGATTTTGTGTTGGTTGTTGAACATGATTTTAGCAGAAAATCATGCTAAAATTAGCTCTTGAAAGGTCTATAAAAAGCCTTGTATTTGTGGCATAAAGATGTAACATAAAACACTTGAATAAAAAAATCATTAGCTTATTCCTGTGTGAAAAGAAATTGAGCATTTTTTTTTCCATTTCTATTCTTTTTTATTTTTTGGTGCAATTGCCCTCTTGGTCTTTTCTTTCTTCACCTATTATCTTCCATTAAAATCCACTTTTAAACCCCAATTGAGTATGCTTATTTTCATGCTCAACTAATCCCCATTTAGCCTTAAACCGGTTATCATTCCAATTGAAAATTGTGAGATATGAACCTGTGCTAAAACCTTACAACACGGTATTCATTATATCTTCGAAATATGAGATAGTCACAACCGTCCCTTAAAGTTAATTCAACTTCAACTTAAAAAGTGCACGTTGGGTTGGAGTAGTTTGGCGTACAGTTAGGAAAACTAGACAGTCGACTATTTTGTTTGAGTTCCCGTGAACAAATTGGCATGTCTAGGTGGATAAGGGCTAGTTGGACCTCCGTCAAGAGAGATAGTGATCGAATTTAAACGACCCACACCGTTGAGGTCGTTAATTCGAGTTGGGCTCTTCTAGATCGCAAGACTGTTGAGATCTTAAATTGCGGATGCGTGTTATGTGGTTAGATAATCGATAAATGTTGGTTTGCAGGTCATACCGGAATCAACTACACAATGAGGAATTGGCAGTTAAGGTGGTTTTGGTCGCTATAACCAACTTATCGTTTGGAAGGAAATATCCACTTTCAATGATAAATTCGAGATTGGAATTATTGATTCTAAGGCTAACAATTCGCAGTTTTATTTACCAATTTAATTTCAATTATTTAATTTTATATTGCAATTATTGTTTTGTTATTATTTCGTTCTATTCATTTTTTTTACCTTTATCATCTAAAATCCCCATTGATTTATTTTTTAGTTCAGCACACGACAAGTTGTGTGCACGACAGCTACCATGACTTTGGAATCTGGTCATGTAAAAACGATATTAAGAATCCCAGTCCCTGTAGGATCGACCCTACTTCTCTATACTACTGTTTAATTTAGTTAAAGTGTAGGAAATTTATATTTGGTGGTTTCGATGCCCCATCAGTCACTAACGTTATCGAAAAGTGACAAATCAGTCACCCATTAACATTCTCCATTATAGGCCTAATTGGATAGGTGACGTGGCAGTTAACTAGCTATGGGATCAGTTAACTTGCCATGTTGGACATTTTTTTGTTATCCCCCTCATATACCACCGTTAAAGAAAAATAGAAAGAGAAAAAAGGGAGGGCTTTTTCACCATTTTTCTTCATCCCTTTTGACTCCATCACCACCACCATTTTCTTATTGTCCCTCTCACATGCAACTACTAAACAGGGGGCTTTTTCACCATTTTTTTTTATCCCTCTCGACTCCTTCGCCATCGCCATTTTCTTATCATCCCTCTAACATTCCACCATTAAATAGCAAAAATATAAAGAGAAAATTAGAGAGGCTTTTTCACCAATTTTCTTCATCCTTCTTGACTCCCTCACCACCACCCTCGACGTTGGCCACCTCCACAAGCCCGCCATAATTTAATTACCACACCCACATCACTCATTGTCACTCATTTGCAATACACCACTACCATAACCACCAAATCCTAACCCCTAAACAATCTACACCCGTGCAATCCCAACCAAAAACAAAAATACCAAATAGCAATCATCCAAAATCAAACCAAAAAAAAAAAGAACAAGAGTCCCAAATTGGCCTACATCAAAAGAGAGAAGTAAAAAAAAACCTAAAAAGGAGAATCAAAGAGAAAAACCCACACCCATATCGGGTTTTACGGGTTAGAGAACTTGAACCACTAGTTCGATGATCCGAGTGGTCAAGGGTCGTGGTTAGTTGAAGAAGAATTGTGGCAAAAATATGGTGATAGTTTGACGGTTGACAGTTGAGATTCGTTGAAGCCTTATTTATGCTTTAACGTCTTAATCTTGGGATTTTAAAGGCCTATCGAGAAATTTAAAATGAGGCAAAGATGAGCCATTTAGTGAGACGGTTGGCCGAAGAAGGCCATGAAGGGAAAAAAAAAAGAAAAAGAAATGAGAAGAAGAGAAGAAATAAGAGACAACATCAAACTGGATGATAACTCCACCTTGAAGGAACAAAATGACCATAACTAAGGTATTTTTATTTCTTCTCTTCTTCTTCTTGTTCTTATTTTTCTCTTCTCCTTTTACTACCCAACTAAGGTTCTTAAATTAGGGCCATTTAAACAATTAGGATACCAATGCGGTCAATTAAATAACATGTCAGCTTTCCATTATGTCTGTAATGAAAAAGATTAAATTGTTATTTTTCACAAGTTAAATAACTAAATTAAAATCAAAATAATTATTTTATCAGTTACATTAAAGTTGAGCATACTTTACCCTCTTCTTTATTATAAAAAAAACTAATAAGATTGAAATAAGTGTAAGTGTATAGGACTGATTACTTTTAATTTAAAAACTCCATACTGCAAATGACAAATCCCAAACCATCAAAGCGATTGAAAGAGGAAAAATAGAAGAACTGCCAGCAGGGCAGGCATAGCATAAATGGCCCCATTTTATTTAAAATCATAAACAAAGGCTGGAATTACTCAATTCCAAAACGTTTCTTCATCTCCAGGATAAAATCATAGACTTTTTGTTGGTCAGGAAGGGACTTGGCTACACTCTCCTTTTGCATGCACCTTTTAGCCCATGCTATCAGTTTGGGACACTCTGCTTCAATGCTGAAGTTCCCACACTTCTCATAAGCATAAAACCAGCTATAAAACGGAATGAATGCAACATCCACATATCCAAGACTTTCTCCTCCAAAGTAAGGCTTGTCCCCAAGCTCCTTTTCCATCAGCTTCAGGGTGCTTGCTCTTCTCCCTTTGTCTTCCATACTCTGCTCCCCAGGTCATATATCTGCGTTTCATTTAAGATTATTTCAGGCACAATACTTTGCTCTCCTATTCATGTATACAGTTCCAAAAGAAAAAAAAAAAGAAGAAAAAGAACGTACCTTCTTGACAACATAATCAGCCCAGAATCTAGCAGTAGCTTTTTGGTAAGGGTCAGAAGGGAGCAAAGGAGCTTTGTCATGCCATACCTCATCGATGTACTGAACCTGAATGAGCGACTCACAAACAGGTTTACCGTTATGGATAAGAACAGGGATTTTCTTATGAACAGGGTTCATCTGCAGCAGTAAAGCACTCTTGTTCCTCAAGTCTTCTTCCTTGTATTCGTACTTAATCCCTTTCTCAGCCAAAGCAATCCTGGATCTCATCCCAAACGGACTTGGCCAGAAATCCAGCAATACTACTTCCTCTGCCATTCTTTTGATCTAAAGACTCAAATACTAAAAACTAAAATCTCGGGTTTGTTCTTTTCTCTCTCTGATTCTGAACTGAAGGGGTATAAGTATGTACATTTATAGGCAAAAAAAGGGTAAGAGTCGGTAGCTTTTTCTACGTCTTTCCTGACATAATCACATAATAGAGAAAAGGAAATTCTCTTTTCTCGAAAACTCTGGATATTTTAATTTTTCTAAAAGTTTATTTCCGGTGATAAACCTGTATTTTATAGTTTTTTCGTTATAAGTATAAAAGATAAACCTGTATTTCCAGATCTTCCCTCTCGAAAACTCGGGATATTTCGTTTTGCTGAAATCCATATTTATTGTAGTTACTATGCACATTCCATGTAGGTCGGGCTCATCCTTTTGAATAATGATTATTATTATTCCAGAGCCTTCTAATCTATAAAGAGAACAGTATCCCATTCCTTACATCAGTAGTGAGGGTTGCTCTTATGCAATTGCATGCGTCAGTATTCGCTTCTGGACTTCATAGTTATTGACCAAAAAGAAAATTAGAGCTCATAGTCCCATTACGCCTTTTTACCAAAATAGTATTATAATGATAATTTATTATTCAAATAATATACATCATGATATATGTTTTGAACGAGGAGATTTGGGGTTTTTTACTTAAATAATATAAATTATAAATTTAATAATTGAAATTGTATGTTCATAAGATTATTTATTAAAATGGTATGGTTTTATTGGTGTCGCCTGTCAAATTGGCGGCATCGGACTGAAATGTAATGATCTAAAGTATTCAGGGACTTGATATACAATTTTTCTATTTTTAGTGGCTGCTGGGAGAAAAAGTGAAAGGGTACCTGTGCAACACCAAACTTTAAATGTGGCTAATTCCTTATAAGTCCTCCTTATTTTTTATTTTCTTTTTATTCTTCTTCAACTCACTATATTGTGTTTTTAAACAAGTTCTTAACCTATTTTTGTAGTTAAATAAACCCTCAACTTATGATTTTTACTCATAAAATCCCTTTAATTTAATATTAAAGTAAATATATTTTACCTAAAGTAAAGCTATTTAAAAAAATATAAACTAATTCGCATTTTATGTTGATGTGAATTTGATGAGAATAGTTTATTAAATAAAAAAATAAAATTTTAAAATTTCTTGAGAGTGCTTATATACATGATATTCTTAACTACTCTTTTAAAATTTTTAATTACTTTTTTAGATTTTATGTTGATGTTAAGGTGTATATCATTTTTATTACGTCAACAAAAATTAAGGTAAGAGCTTGAAATTCAAAATATATTTACTTTAATATTAAAATAAAGGACTTTTATGAGTAAAAATCATAAGCTAAGGGCTTATTTAACTACAAAAATAGGTTAAGGGCTTGTTTAAATACAATATAGTGAGTTGAAGGGGAATAAAAATAAAATAATAAATAAGGAGGGCTTACAAGACAATTAGCCAAATTTAAGGTTTGGTGCCAGCACACTGTCAGCGACACCCTTTCACTTTATTTTAGCATCCACTCAAAATGAAAAATTTGTATACCAGGTCCCTGAATACTTTAGATCATTACATTTTAGTCCAGTGCCGTCAATTTGACAGGCGGCATTAGTAAAACCATACTATTTTGGTAAATATCTAATGGGTATGTCATTTCAGTTATTAATGTTATTTTTTGTATTATTTAAGTAAAAAAAACTGAAGATTTGACTATTGAGAAATTGAATTTTTTTCATATTTTAAAATTTTAAAAAGTTTAGTTTTTAAAATAAAAAATTATGAAAAATAATTTTTTTAAAATTCAAAATAAAAATATTTTAAAAACATAAAAAATTTTAAAATTTAATGTTATTTAAATCGAATTAGATCAGTTGGACTAGAAATCTACTAGAGTATTGAATCCAACTAAAAAATCAATTGGCAGTTGAATAGATTTCGAACTAGTTTGACTAGTTGGCTCCTAGGACGATTGGCCCGACCAATTCAAAGTAAATAAATTATAAATAAAAATAAAAATCGGTTCAACTGAATTTTTTTAAATTGGTTCAACCAGTTCGTATCGGTTAACGGGTCAAACGATTTTAAACTTTTTTAGCTCTCTACATTTATAGTTTTTTTGGTCAATTTAGTCCATACCCTTTAAATGCACGTAGAAATATTTAAAAATCAAAATTTCTAATTTTTCAAAATAAAAAATATGAAACCCTTTAAAATTGAATTTTTTTTCTAAAATTTAATATTATCTAAACCGAACCAAATCAAACCAATTAGACCAAAAATTAGATACGGTGTCGATCCAGTGAGAGGAAAAAACTGGTTGACCCATCGATTTTAGTTCAACCGATCCGATTTAGATAACACTGAATTTTGGAATTTTTTTAGTTTTAAAATAATTTTTATTTTTGAATTTTAAAGAGTTTTTATTTTAACAATTATAATTTTTAAAATTTTTAATTTGTTTTCAAATATGAAAAAGGTTCTTGTTTTCAAAATGTCTAATTGGTTGTGCTGATTTAGGCCCTCCGGAAACTATTTTTTTATTGCTCAAAACATATCATTTTCGGTTGATAAAAGTTGTTTATATTATTTAGGTAATAAATTATTATTTTTTATTTTGGTAAAAAAATCCCCGATATTATGTAATTTTTTGGTTTTGACTAAATTCTTGTTTGAATTTAATGTAATAATATTTTGGTATAATCATACGTGTCTTTATTCGTTTTATGATTTGAATTTAATTTTATTTGAGTCAAGAAAGGTATTCAAGTAACATCCTCTAATAATGATGACTCTTAGATTCAAAGAAAGTCCAAATACTTGGATAAAAAGTCCATTGACAAACTCATTACAAGAAAGTAGTTGTTGTGTTTAAATCTAATTGTTCAAAAAGCATGTGTCTTCCAAGTTTCGGTACTTAAGGCTTAGTTTGGATGGGCGCTGTATTTACTTCCAGTGAGGTTAAAAATAGCGGTAGCAATGAAATTAATTATTGTAGTGATGAGATTGAATATTGTAGCAATGAGATTAGAAACAAAGGTAGGGTGTGTGTTTAAATTCAAACGCAATTGTAGCAGAGAGGTGAGAATAGAAAATGACTATTAAGAACATTATATTATAAATGATATATAATAGAAAATTTTTAAATTATTTTAATTTTACAAAATTATTAAAAATATGTGAATTTATAAATTCATTTAATAAAATATTAAAATGCATCATAGATAAAAGCAGGAAGCCTAATGAATAATATGAAGTTTAGAGGTGATCATGGGTTAGGCCGGGCTCAGACAAAATTTTAGGCTCGTTTTCTAGGCCTAGGCCCGACCCAACCTGAAATATGGGCCTAAAAATTTGTCCAAGCCTGGCCCAAAAGAAAATTGCTAAGCCCGAGCTCGGCTCGGGCCGGCCCATATTAAATTTTACAACACCAAAAAAGTATATATTTAATATATATATTTGATTAAAAAGTATATTTGATTAAAAATAAAAAAAATATATTTAATATATAATTCGGGCCGGGCGGGCCCGAGCCACAAAAGTTTTACCCGAGGCCTGACCCGTTTTATAAATGGGCATCGTTTTTTGCCCAAACCCATATTTCGGGCCTATATTTTTACCCGAACCCTCTCATTTTCGGGCAGGCTGTCGGGCCGGGTCGGGTAGCCCAACCCATGATCACCTCTAATGAAGTTTTAGACCCACATGTAGAGACACCATCAACGTCCATGGGGAGATGACCTTTCATATCTAGGTTGGACCATGACTAATGATTTGTGCCCAGATGTTGCACCATCAACATTTGTTGGGACTCAATATCTCATATCTAATCTTCATGAAGGATTAGTTTACCAATCGATGATTTTTGAAGACATTTATTCCTACAACACACTTAATCTGTATCGATATGACAGAATACAACCTTTATTTGGGTTTAGAATTGGAATTAGGTTGTTTCATTTATCGCTTCTTTTGTTGTTTTTTTGCTTCATTTAATTGTTTGTCTGTTGGGCATTTATGTTTTAGTCGTTTAGGTTCTGTTTTTGGGCTTGCGAACTATTTTCTAGTCTTTATTCAATAAAAATCCAGCCACTATTAAAAAAAGAAAAAGAAAAAGAATTGGGATTAGGTTTGCAAGGGAGTAGTGTAGAAGGTACGTTCTCATATACCGTAAAAGCAACATCTGTCTAGATACAACTTTAGGTATCCGAGTTGGAATTCGTTATTAGACACATAAAGATGAGGAGTGTTGTTGAGCCGAACGAGGAGACCATGCCATATGGTGGTAGATTCATTAGTGAATCTAGTAATGCTAACCAATGAACTCAGTGTCGACATCGGTGATGAAGAAGGCGATAGTGAGTTCAATTGAGATGTCCCCACCAATATTGTAACCATCCTCACTCATTTTAATGACTAGTATGAAGGGAAGATACCATCGGCAGTGTGCGATAGTAACAAACTTTTATGATTTATTTAAGAAATTAAACTTACTTTTGAAGATAAACTTAATTCACAAGTAAATCCCAATGTTGATTCATAAGGGGAGACCCGATTGTTTTGATCTATTCTTTTACATTGAAAATGAAAAAAAAAACAGATATATCCCGCTAGGAACTTAGTATGAGGAGCAACGGGTGAGATTCGAGAAGCTGGAAAGATAAAGCTAATAAAGCTTAAAACTACTAAAAGGATAGTAGCTAATAGAGTTTAAAGTTGCTAGAATGAGAGTTTGGAGACAAGCCTTCCTTAATTTTATGCAATGGAAACCTGTGGGGATTTCACCATTATTGCAAACTACCCAAAGTTGGTTGCATGGGCTAAAAGACACATGCAAAGGGGAAGTGTATCCAAGTATTTGCAAAGCGTAAGAAGAAGTTTGAAGCCAAATAAGACAATTTATTTAGTACCCTTTTTTTGAATACATAAGATAGTTTATTTATTACCCTTTTTTCTTATATAAAATGACTCTTAGTCCTTTATATAAACCTAGCTTGCTAAATCAGAAGGTTTGTCTGTTTTTTTTGGTGTTATCAGTAAGACTTCCCACTTTGAAAGTATTTTTGTTTAATAGTCCAATTAGATTGTCCTTGAAGTTCTAATTACATAACCAAAGTTGATATATTGTGATATAGTTACCTTTTTTTTTCATTATATTGTTAAAAATACAAGTCACTTTACTAATTCATTAAAATTATAAAAGGTTCAACAGTTTTTAGTCAAAAGATGCCAGCTAAAAATGGCAAGTTGCATTGATATGCTAGATGCAAACTAAGTTGCAACTGGAGTTGCATCAGGCCAATGTAACTAGCACTAACAATCCCCTTTTGGAATTTTTAAACAAAAATACAACAATACAATAAGCAAAGTAGATTGACAATATCAACTTGACAATCCCTTTAATCAATCCATTCAATTATGAATTAAAATCATGGAATGACCATTAATGCAAGATAGTAAAATGACTAACAATTAGAACTTATACTATAATAATATCATAATAAAAACAAAAATAAGGACAATTCACCAAGTGCATGTCCCAAATAAAAGTGTCTAGTATAAAAAACAATGTATCATCTCCCCCTTATCTCCTCTTATCAACTTATTCTCCCCCTTCTTTGTTAAAAAATGCAAAAAACATTAGATCCCTTAAGCAAGCAAATCAGTTTTGTGACGAAGAGTACAAGTCTTTTAATAGTGACGATACTTCAACTAGAGCTCATAATACTAGAGGTTTTATTAAAATGAGTTAGTTCTTTGTCCAGGTGTTTAATAAGTCTAGCTTGCTCAACACTTACACCACAAAATGTTAAGCTAGTTGCGATTAAGGCAGTAATTGGTCTAGGTTTATCATCTTCCTCAGCTTCAACAATTAGAGCATCCAAGTCAATATCAACAACATATTTACCTTTTTTTTTCTATTTTTGGGAATACTTCAACCATCCCAAATTAGCTTCATAAAATTTATCCTTCTTCATTATATCTTTCTTTTGTTTCAAGAGAATTTGGAAAATGAGTGATGGAAAAGGCAATGCATGTAACACCCTATACCCGACCCGATCGTTAGGTCTAATTTACAAGATGTTACACTTGTTGTTGGAGTAATTACCAACATTTACATTCAATTTTAGTACCATTAAACATTCATTTACGAGTATTATAAATACATGATGCAATATACAATCATTTCTAGATATTATACAAGCTTATGAAAGCTCTAATGCTAACCCGAGGCCAAAGTAGGACCAAATTGTAAAAATTCAAAATACTAGGTTGACGTCGCAAATTAAAAGGTTCCTTGTTGCGACACAAATCATTGACTAGGATCAACACAATATTGAGTATACTTTGTCACAACGTAACTCTCTAATTGATCTTGTCGCGACATTAAGAGTATGTTGTTGCGACGTGATTCTTTGTTTCCAAACGGACCAACTTGGTACAAGCTTGGGATACTTGAAATAACGCCTATACATTCCAAATACAACCAATACAATAACATACCAATAACATTCTTGCCAAAACATGCCAAAATGGTAAAACTAGTTAACATTAACCAACAAATGTTCAAAATGGTCCTTTGAGATACAAAATTGGTTTAAAGCTTAGGTACATGCCTTAAATTAAACAAAAGAGGACTATACAAACATTGCTGAGTCAGGAATTGCTTCTTAGATGGTGGAACTACTTCTTCTATTCTTGAAGATTACCAATACCTACGCACGGAGAAATCAAATTGTATTCTGAGCGATAAAACTCAGTGGTATTTCCATTATTCAAGATAATATATTACAATTTAAACCAATGCATGCGTCCGTTTCAACTCAATTTACAATCAATTCACATACAAATTTCA
Organism: Gossypium hirsutum; assembly: GCF_007990345.1. Lineage (NCBI taxonomy): Eukaryota > Viridiplantae > Streptophyta > Magnoliopsida > Malvales > Malvaceae > Gossypium > Gossypium hirsutum. Next base: position 53,664,463 of record NC_053449.1, on the reverse strand, counting down.
TGTCAAAAGTTTCCACCACCATATTTCTCACACTTATCATGCAATTTCTCATTCAATCCACCTATTACATAGTCAAATCATATCAATATTTGTAAACATGTACTTTAACTGCACGTGAGCCTCCGATGCGTGAACATTATGGCTAGGTGTAGAACCAACACTAAAACAAATATAACTACCGTGATTTTATTGCAAGTGTTACAAGTCAGTTGTAAAATTTATAATGTTCAAATAAACACTAGAGTCTTCCAAGGATCAAACCCATAAGAGTCAACAATTAAACAAATTCCTAAACTAAGAGCATGCAAATCGAGCAGTCTAATTAACTACTCACTAAATACCATAGTACGACAGGCCATCCAAAGGTTTGGTATACTAAATAATTACTTAAATTAACAAAGGACTAAATTGTAAAGAAAGTAAACTATGCAACTATCAAATACGAGTAAATACGATAGCATGAAGCGGTTGGTTGATTTCTATGTGGTTGGTTGACTTTTGAATTAGGGATCTGAAGTGCTATTACTCCTAAATTGGCTCCATTTTACCTGTCGGCCTCAACTTTACCAATTTCGACAAATTATTTTAGTTTATCTCTTGACCTCACCAAACTAACTTGGGACTTATCAAATTTATGCCTAATAAGTTCTCCTCTCAGTCTCACTTATCTTAATTTTCCCTTAAGGGCGTCAATCCTAAGTTTTTAAGTCTATTGATTTAGTCCAGTTTTGCAATTTAGTCCCCGAACCTAAAAATTAATTACCCAACATTTTCATCAACCAACCCCTAGATATTTAGCCACTCGTGTTTGTATTAAAGCAAATTAACAACAATAAATCAAACAAAAACAACATTAACTTAAACCCTAAGCAAATTAATAAAAACCTATGAGTTCTTGCAAAAGCTTGGCTAGCGTAACAATAGAGGCAAGAATAATAGACAACAAACACCAAAGAAATTATTTTCAACAAATGAGATTAAAGAAAATTGAATAACATTAACATGGGATTAAAATATAAATACAAAAAATATAGAAGGTTTAACTAAGTAAATAAAACCTAGCTATAGTGATAACTAACTGAACTACCAACTATGAAACTAAGAAAAGCAAAGAAAATGTGATGACAAAAAATAAAATATAAGCTATGAAGGAGAGAAGAGAAAACTAAAACCCTAAAAGATGAAGAGAAACCTAAGAAAACTAAACTAAGGCTTGTATGTAGTGTGTTTTTCTCAGCCAATTTTGGCTTCTTTTAGCAGTGTTCTGGCCCAGCTTCTTATGCCCAAAATGCCTATCAATGTGTGTTTTTGATTGGTGTTGGAGTTGGACAACGACTACACCTCTAGTCATTTTTTTGTCCCCTCACAACAATGGTATCGTGATGCCCATGGTCTGGTATCGCTATACCCTCATTAGTATTGAAGTGTGGGGTTGCCTTGGATGTTGGGTATCATGATACCATTACAGATGGTCCAAATTCTTCTTGTCTTGACACTACCAGGGTTATCACGACTTCCATGCTTCAATATCGCGATACCCACTCTGGGTGATATTTTCGTTCACGTTCAGGCCACCGTTGACTCCCTACAACACTCAATCAACCATTAGGTTTCTTATGGCGTATTAGGCTATTTTGGGTCTCAAAAGTAGCATAAAACACACTATTTCACTTATTAAAGTTAAGAATAGAAATTAATTAAAAATATAACCAAAACATATAAATTGCTTAGAAACAAGCTCATTAAGTATACTGGGGAGCCTAATGTGACATATAAAATTACGAAAGATCATACTTATTCGCATACATTCATCAATTATATGCTTAATTACTCAATTTACATTTCATCCACTCCATTCAACTTCTAGTTTATTATCTCGTTTATAATCAATCGGCCTTCGGGGGCTCATTTTAACTCATCTCATATACCAAATATCAAATTCATGTTTTATAACCCTATTAACTAAACACAGACTCAGAACGAATACACAGACCCATCACCCTTAGTTGCCCAACAATGATAATGCTAAACATGTACATACTACCACCCCGGGTTGCCCAAGAATAATGGTTTTCACAATCTAATTATTCTGTCACCCCGGGTTGCCCCGCAACAATGACTCTATATTTACAATCTATTGCCTCGAGTTGCCCAAAAACGATGGTTTTCAATCAATATCCTGACCCTATGACATGCCAACTATATCCAATTTAGTCCGAATAGCTAATAGGGTAATCAAATTTCCAATTTCCTTATATGATTCAATTCATAATTTATCATACTCAAATCATCATTTCATTATATAATATAGCATACTTTAATTCAATTTCATACCAATGATCATATATCAATTAAATCATACTATTTTCTATTCTATTCTATTCTATTTAGTCCCTGTCTCGATATTCAATCTCAACCATGGCAATTCAATTCAAATAACCATTGACAACTCACCTCAACATTATATAATGCAAATTTTCATGAATATGTAGGAATTAAATTGATCTCGAATCATAGAAATACAAACCGAAAGCTTGTGTCACTCATTGTCGACGTTCGCCTTTCCTTTCCCTCTCGATGGTTCAGCGTCAACGTTAGCAATTTAATGGTCAAATATTGGATGAAATTACAGGTCTCTTCTTTGGTTTGTTTCTATGCATGAACAGTAAGGGATGAACAAAATGATGATATTTTTCCACTAACATTCCTTATTTATACCATAATTAACCTTAATTTGCTTAATCATTGTTTTGATTTACCGTAATCATCATTAATCTATTTAGTGGAAAACAACATCATGATACATGCACAGATGGGGTGAAATTTATTAAATTTCATTCACCAAAGCTGCCGATTTTCAAGTTTGGAAAATCAATCAACTTGCGACAACTTTTTTGGATGGGATTCAGACATTTCTAGGTCAATATATTTTTATATTGATAAAAAATCTATCTGCAACTCACTTTGAATCACTCAATGTTGAGTTTATAAGCTCAAGTTATGACCATTTTAGTGAAGACTACATGAGCAGAATTTTTGGATGGAGTTATTACAAAAATTATGAGTTTTGGACTTTTAATTCGAGTTTAAATCATATTGGGTCTGATTTTTAAGCTTAACTTTATTATATATGAGCCCAATATTGTATTTATTAGTTCTTATTATTTCATTATTTATTTATTCTAAATTTTTTATTTGTTTTTAAGTATTTAAGTTATTTAAGAGTTTTATGTTAATAAGAAAATTTAGTTTAAAACTACTTTTTGTTTAGGCTAATTAGAGTTTCAGTATACTTGAGAGTTTTATTTGGATATACTTAGCTAGCCTATATAAAAGCCTCTTCATCGTACACAATTCATAATTTTCATTAAACAACTTCTCTCTTTGAGTTAATAAAATTCTCTTTGAGTTTTTCTCTTCAAGAATTTCTCTTGAGTTTTCTTTTAGAAGTGTTTTAACAATCTTTTTAGATTGTAGGGATCATCTTCAAGCTTTTTCTTGCCAAGTTTTCTTTCTTGGAGGGAAAATTAAAGTCATTTGAAGGGAGTAGTGGATTTGTCACACCTCAAACCCGGCCTAGAAGTTTAGACCAGATTCTAGAGGTCACATTGGCCATCGAGATGGCTCAAAAGAAAATGTCACTGAAATTTGTCAAACTATTTCGAAAGTCCCTTTGATCTTGTTTCAAAGAAGTTGTTAGATTTTTTTACTTAGGTTTTGCAAACATTAACTCGATAACCAAAGTAGATTTAACAAACGTTTTATTAAAGTTCCAAACCAATGATACAAGATAAAAATATGACCTTTTTAACTCAATTGAAATTTCGACGAAATACTTAAAACTGTCTAGTTCCAAAGTAGAACAGATTCTAAATCAAATGTCAAAGCACGAAAACATTTAAGTTAACTCCAAACCAAAAATCCCATACCGTAAAGCACTTAAAACTTATTTACAAGACTAACTAAACCAAATTAATTTGCTATGAATACTTATTTAAATTCAAACCAGAACGTGACACCTTGAGATTCTCCAAGTTGCTTGGTCCAAGACCTAACCACGCGGTTTACTTGAAAATAAAACTAAGGGAGTGAACTAAGAAAGCTCAGTGTGATTCGAAAACAAACGTAAATAAGCAAGGTTAATCGAATGTCTAAACACACGGAAACTCAAGGGTTCACGTTATCTTACATATTCAATAAGTGAATCAGTATGCAAACATTAAAATCGAACATATATGTAATACACACTCGAGTACAAAAGAAATGCAATGAAATCCCACCTATCCAACAGCTACACACCATCTCCGTCTATCCGGTCACACCAAATAGGGTTCACAATACCCTTCTATTCTCTACACACTAGTTTTGGGTTATGGTAGACCCATTCAACCAAATCACACATTTGTGTGGTAATTTGCCGCTTGAATTATTGTAGATTTACCGTCGAATCAAAATAATGCAATTAAACTATCAAATCAAACTTCCTTCACTTCGTATATAAATCCCAACCACAAATGCAAATGCCAGTAATAAAATCAATACGATATGTAGATTGGACATAATGATTTCGAATGACAAAATCAATACAGATAGATAGATCGGACGTAATTATTTTGAATAACAGAATCAAAATGGATATACAGATCGGACATTATTATTTCGAATAATAGAATCAATACGAATATGCAGATCAAACATAATTAATTCAAATAACATAATTAAATCTTACGAATACATTTTCTTATACTCATTTGAGAAGTAAAACACCCTTAAATAAGCCTTCCTCACACGGGAAGAGTGTCCTAACAAATTTTACAGAGGCTTGAACGGATTCGGGGATCACTCGAGGACTAAAATGAAATAATTTGCAAAATGATGGGAAAACTACAAAAATAAGGCCACACGGCCATGTGAAGGGGTCCAGACCGTGTGACAAGGCACATGACTATGTAACCGAGGGGCACGGTTGTATGGCTAAGTTACACGATCGTGTGCACAGGCCATGTAACTCACTATCAATTTCGCCACACGGTCATGTGACCCACTCTAGATCGTGTGACTAAAAATTTCTTGATATCTTAAATGGCACATGACCATGTGGTCCGCTCATGTGGTCCAAAAATCACCCCAAAAGGTGTTGTTATTCACAAAAATTTAGCAACAAAATGCCCCTAATTATGAACGTTCAAGAACACACACCTGAATGACAATTCCAACGCTCTAACAACCAATTTATGCCCCCCAGTTAACCCGATCTGAAAACTCATTCCCACAACACGCTAAATCTATAAGAATCTCGATTGCAACTATATATAAAAGAAGTGAAAAAACTAATGTAAACAAAAAAAAAAACAAAACCATACTTATTCTTACCTGAATTGACACTTGATTAAACGTAAAATAAGAGTACCAATGAGGCCTTTGAAGAACGGAACCAAAATTATTAGAATTGAAGTAAAGGAAAAAGTAATAGCAAAGAATGCCATTTCTAAAACAAGTGAAATATTCAATTTGGGAAAAAAAATAAAAACTAACGTGGGACTAGTTTTCTCTTGAAACCTTTCTTTTAATAATTTTAGAAATTAAAAATAAAATAAAAAGTTAAACATTTAAGAAACCTTAATATCTAAAATAAATTTTTACTTTGCACACATAAGGATTCAAACACGAGACTAAAGGGTATATAAAAGCTTAACCACTAAACCACTAAGCTTATCGTTAACTCTAAATCACAAAGAAAATTGTAAAAGTCTATACGAATTCACTAACACCCAATTTCAGGGTGTTACAGGATTCATCTAGTTTCCAAGACTCCTTAGGACTTCTACATGCTACTTTCCAGCTTTTTCATCTATCTTGTTTGGTTTATTTTTTATGTTGTTATGTTTTTGTCTAATTGTTTCTAATTTTTTTATCTTAATAATTTGTTTTAATTGTTACCCTTTTTAATTCTTAAATATAACTTAGATTTGTGTATGTTTCAGGTTGTGTCAAACTCTGTGTTCTCCTTCATTTTTCTAGAGCCCTAGTCCAAATCCACGACTTAAAAAAACCTACGATCATGTTCCAGATCCGTCGCCTATATCATTTGATATCAGAGCTCTTAGAAACGCAAAAATTTCACCCCATCTGTGCATGTATCACATCATCATCCACTATCTTATCTTTCAAAATGATTTAATTATAATTTTGGATCTTTGGATAATTGCTATCGAAGTCCTTAAGCTTTTTTCTAATTAAAAATCTATAGCGATTAATTTTTTACAATTTAATCCCTAAGCATTAGTTAACTACAATTTTGGCTAAATTACTTAACTCAAATTCAATCTGTCTAAACACAAACTCTATAATTATCCCTATTTAATATTTACGGACTTGGTTTAAGGAAACAAAGTCCCAAACTCACAATTTTCAACACCACTGGAAATCGAGTCATTACACTGCATGCCTGGTGTTTTTGCTCTTTGATGCTTAACAATCTCATTAAAAATTAGTTGACCAAGATGAAAAGGGATCAATGAAACTACCTTGTACAATAAGACAACCACTATGCTCTACTTGTTAAAGAGCCAAATTCTAGTTGCAATGGCTTGTAAAACACCATAAGTTGGTTCAAGTTCAAATGCTCTAAAATCTTAACCTTCAGGTTATGTGCTTCACACATTTTTGGTGATTTGAGCAACCTATAAATAATCTTTAGTGAAGAATTTAGCGTCATCTATGGATCCCAACAGCTAACCCCAAATTGTATAGACCAAACTGAGACATCTAGCATGTCTTTAAAGTTATCAACATCAAAAGGAGCTACGCCATTTGGGTTGCTTCTTTGTAACAACCTGATTTTCAGTTGTGTCAAAAATTACGATTCTGAAATGTCAATTCTGTAAATTGTGTTCGTAGATATTAATATTTAATATTTATGATACTAGTATAGAAAGATATTAAAGTTTAGTCTGTAACAACCCGATTTTCAGTGGTACCGAAAACAGTGGTTTTGGAACCCCATTCTCCAATGATCAATTTTGTAAATATTATTAAATAATATTACAACTTAATTATAATTTTATATTGAATTTTGATCGGATAAATTTGCTAATTGGACAATTAGTAAAAGTACAAATGGTTCGATCTTAAAGTTAGTGGTTTTGGAAAATGAGGTATCAGGATATCTTTTTCGTAAACCGAGCATGTAAATATTTTTTATTAAATATTTAAGGAGTTATTGAACAAGTTAATTGAATTTTGGTTAGGTAATTTTGTCAAATTAGTGGTTAATTAAGGTACAAGGACTAAATCGTAAAAATTGTAAAAGTTGATTATTATGAATCTTAGTTACTTAAAGTTTAAAATGATAATTAAGAGGGCCTAAATGGAAACTTAGTCATTAAAAAGCATGGTGGATGGTTGGTAAGGGTTTTGTTCTATTTTAACGTTAAAATATTATTAAATAAAAAAACTGAATAGTGAAAAAAATGTAACGCTCCAAAACTTTGAATGCTTAATTGTTGAACTCGATAATAATTGAGTCTCTATATCTGTTGTTAAGTGTTCTGCTTATGTTTGAGATCGTGGGTTTGAGTCACGTCTTTAGAAATTTTTGCTATTCTGTTCTAAATTGACCTCTATCCTTGAATTATCGACTTAAGTTTAATTTTGTGTGAACCTGTGTCAAGAATAAGCCTACTGGGTCACTGGTTAAGCTTCAGTATTCTACTTAGTCTTGTGTACAACTCTCGGTGCATTCGTTAAGGAATATTTTTGCTAATAGAATTTTGAATCGTAGTTTTAAAATAGAAATTAAGCATTCTTTCTCTTCCTCTCACTCTTTCATTTTCATTCTTGTTATTTTCCTTTACCCTGTTCGCTCCTTTCTCTTTTTCCTCTTTATCGCTACTTAAATTTTAATCCTCATTTATTATTGTTTCGGGTAAGTTTGGTTTTGTTAATTCCGTAAGTTCTGGTTTTCAATTTCTATTTATTTTCGCCATTACGTGTTTTGGTCAAAAACCCATTTTCTAATTACATTTCTCGATTCTCCGTCTAAACGTTTAATTAATGTACGTTAGGAGGAAATCAATAGGAAACCATTTCCCAAAAGCTTTAGGTTAGGGAATTACTACATTGTGTGAAGGTAATGGTTGTTTTCGTGTTTAGGGGTTTTGCCGAAATTTTAAGTTAGTTGGTTGTTGATAGTTGTTGGGAATTGGTTCGTAAAGGTTGTGTTTGAACTTCTATTTGTCACTTTTTAGGATTCACGATCAAATTTTATTGTTCATACATTGACTTGTTCCTACATTGACTTGGATCGCAAGTAATGCGAGCCACATGGCCATATGGCAGGTCGTGTAACTTACTGTTCACGAATTAGGGAGACATGGACTGAAGAAAAGGGTGTGTGTTCGGACCATGTGTAGGAATGTTTTGTGCAGGGTTCATAAGGGTCAAACACAGAAGCGTGTGTCCAGATCGTATAACACAATTTGTGCATTAGAATCACAAGGTTAAGTGACATGGGCATGTGTCAAGCTATGTCAGGTACACAGGTGAACACACAGATGTGTGGAACCACATGGGCTAGTTACTTAAGCCGTGTGAAACCACACAGGTGTGTGGACTAATATTTGAAAATTTTCTTTCAGGCCATAATCTTTATTTAACACGAATGCAGGCCTTTTATGGGGTCTGTATGAATTGAATTAAACTGTCTAAAATGTTATTATGTGATCTAAGACTGAGTACTGAAAATCTGGAAGTGTATTACGTGTGAAAATTGTTAATGATATTGATTTATTCTGTACAAGTATGAACTGTATCTGAATGGTCGTATAGGCCTCTTTATTAGCTATTATTTGAAATCTACATCTTCATTGGGTGGGGAATCGAGCAAAGGAGGAAGTATTCTGTTCTGAGATAGTGGCTAAATCATTGGTATCTGTATTATGATCCGAAAACTAGCCTACAATTATTGGAACTTGTCATACCGATATTATGTGGTGTGTAGGGTTAGATGGGTATTCAATACCCTATTTGGAGTGTTAGGTTTGTCGAAGACGGTGTGTACTTGATGGGGAATAAGAAAGCTGTATCTAATTTGATCTACTATGTATCTGAGAATAATTTGGCTTATTGTCTGTTCAAACTATTCCGATATGTTAAACTGAATGATTTACTTTCTAGATCTATTCCTGTTCGGAACTCAAATTTGGGACTTTACTGATTCTAACCTAAATCTATTTGAACATATAGTTAATTCTTTATAGAATCATTAATTTAATTATTCTGTTGACTAGATTATAGGTAACCCACAAACTTGATCGGGTCGGTGGATCGGGAGATCGGTCATACTACTTATTAGCTGTACAATTATTATTATTATTGTTATTATCATTGATTCATTTCCAGTAGTTTCAAGACATGATTTTTAAGGTACTAGAATTTGTACTACATGTTGTGTTTGTTAAATTATGGTTTGTTTTGGAAAGACTTTGAAACTAAGATTTAGAAGTTATGTTTTGCATGATTTTCGACATAACTCTTCAAACTTAGCTTTGTTGGCTAGGTCAGTTACTAGGGTGTTTTATTTAGTAGTATCAGAGTTAAGTTAATCAACATTCGGGTTGTGTACTGGGCTATCAATTTGTGTAATAGGTGTTTAAATGAAAATAAGCTATCTGGGTAATTCCAAAAACAAATTTTGTAAAGGACCGAGTCTCCGACACAGACTCTGTAAGTATTTTTGTTCAATTCATATGATTAGTTACAATACTGTAGTGATTGAATAGTTGCTTGGTTAAACATTCTGATAAAAACTCTGAACTGATCTGTGTACTTCTGATATTGTAGATAAATTGATATTATGAGTTCGAGTGGTAGTCGTGAACGTGGTTCTTATGGACACCGCGGGCACAGAGCTCGAGCAGAGTCATCCTCTATGGGTAGTATGCCTAATCTAGAGACTAGCGAGGCTGTTGGTACTCTTATTATTGAGACTAGGTCACAAACCCTGACATTTAGGGACGACGCACTGTCACAGGCTATCATTCATATGTTAAAAAGGGTTGCTGGGACCTATTCTAGATCGGGAGGTCGAGCATCAGTTAGTTAGTGACTTTGATTAAACAATGCTGAGTTATTCAAGGTGTCATTAGTTGTGGTTGACGATTGAGCAGGGTGCTCAGCCTGAATCGATTAATTGGGACTACTTTAAGAATGTCTTCTGGAGTAAGTACATAGGGGTGAGTTATGTAGAGGCTCGTCGACGTGAATTTATGAGTTTGGTGCAGGGTGATAGATTTGTGGTCGAGTATGAGGCCAAGTTTCTGAGATTGGGCAGATATGCTCAGGCTTTGATAGCATCTAATTATGATAAGTGTGTGAGGTTCAAAGAAGGCTTGTGTTATGATCTGCGAGTTCTGATAGCTCTTCAAAAGGAGCAAGTTTTTGCAGCCTTGGCTGACACGGTTAAGATAGAAGAAGAAGTGAAGCGCAGCGAGCACAAAAGGCAAGACCGAGAGAGAAGTCAGTGCAAGGTTAAGAGGGATTCAGCTCTCTCTAGTTTCTGACAGCTCCCGAAGAAACATGAGAGGTTTGAAGGGCCTTCGAGGATCGATGCACCAGTTGCAGTGACTAAGATTCAGCTTTGTAGTGATTGTGGGAGGCGCCATCCGGACAAGCACTAGAGGAAATCAAGAGCTTGTCTTTGTTGTGGGTCGATAGAGCACCGGGTCGAGGTGTGGGTCAGACTGAGGCACGATAGCCTGCACTGATCTATGCGGTGAAACATCGTAAGGATAGTGATGACACCAACATTATAGTGGGTACGTTATTATAGTGATGACACCAACATTATAGTCGGGTCTATTCACTCTTATATAGCTAGTACTATTTGTGTAAAGCTGTGTATATATGTTAAGAATATTGCTAGGGAGTTTTCTGTGATTAGTTATCAGAGTCAGTCGGTCCGAGTTGATAATGTACATAGACATGTTTCGTTAGAGAGTTAGGGTGTGGTATTTTCGACTGACGTAATGGAGTTTCCTTTTAGCAAGTTTGATCTAATTCTAGGAATGGATTGGCTCGTAGAATATCGAGTCAGTCTAGACTGTGCCTCTAAGAGAGTTACTCTGAGAACTGATGAAAATAGTGAGATTTTTATGATTAGTGAGTGTCGAGATTACCTCTCCAATGTAATCTTTGCCCTTGTAGCTGAAAAGCTAGTTCGAAAAGGTAGCAAGGCATACCTTACTTTTATGTTTGATTCTATACCTGCGAAGCTTTCTGTAAAGGATATTCATACTGTATGGGACTTCCTGGATATATTTTTCGAGGAGTTTCCAAAAGTACCTCCGGATAGGAAAGTTGAGTTCGGTATTGATCTATTACCAAGTACTACTTTATGTCCATTGCACGCTATCGCATGGCACCGAAATGACTTGCGGAGCTAAAAGCTCATCTCTAAAAACTTTTTAATCGGAGGTTTATTAGACCGAGTGTGTCTCTGTGGGGAGCATGATTCCGATTGTTAAGAAGAAAGACTGATCGTTGAGAATGTGTATAGATTATCGTCAGCTGAACATGTTGACAATAAAGAATAAGTATTCGCTATCGATGATCAATGATTTATTTGATCAGTTTCAAGGAGCATTTGTGTTCTCTAAAATTAACCACCGTTCTAGTTACCATCAGCTCAAGGTTAAGGAGACTGATGTGTACAAGACTGTCTTCATGACTCATTACGGACATTATGAGTTCCTAGTTATGCCTTTCAGTTTGACAAACGCTTTGGCTGCATTTATGGATTTAATAAATCAAGTGTTCCAACCATCTTTAGATCAATTTGTTGTAGTTTTTATTGATGATATTCTGATTTATTCCAAGACTGAGTCTTAGCATGACGAGCATATTTGTATTGTCTTGCAAATTCTCCGTGAGAAGCACCTGTATGCTAAGTTTAGCAAGTGTGAATCCTGGTTGCAATAGGTTTCCTTTCTAGGGTATGTAGTGACTGCCGAGGGGATTCGAGTTGATCCTAAGAAAATTGAGGCTGTAGTTAAGTGGAAACAACCAAATAATGTGTCTAAGCTTCAGAGTTTCCTAGATTTAGCAGGTTACTACCAGAGGTTTTTGGAAAAATTTTCTCTGATTATGTCTCCTCTGCCTAAGCTATTGCATAAGAACACCCTATTTGTATGGTTTGGCGAGCAACAGTCAAGCTTCGAAAAGCTCAATTCAGTTCTGACACAAGCTCCTGTTTTGGTTCAGCCTAAATTGGGTTGGGAGTTTATGGTTTATAGTGATGCATCGCACGTCGTTCTGGGGTGTGTTCTAATGTAAGATGGTAATGTGGTAGCTTATGTATTACAGTAGCTTAAGACGCATGAGAGTAACTATCCTACGCATGATCTGGAGCTAGTTGCAGTCATGTTTGCTCTGAACATATGGAGGTACTACCTATATGGTGAGAGGTGTATCATTTATACCGATCACAAGAGCCTCAAATCTCTATTAACCCAAAAGGAGTTAAATCTTAGGCAGCGTAGATGGGTTGAGTTCCTTAAGGATTTTGACTGCATGTTAGGATATCATCCTAGTAAATCCAATGTAGTGGCTGATGCTCTTGGTCGTAGAGCAATGACCGATCTGAGGGCAATGTTCATTCATATAAGTTTATTTGAGAATAAGAGTCTACTAGCCAAGTTGTAGGTTATACCAGTTTGGGTTGATCAGATTCGAGCCTAACAACTAAGTGATGAGTCTCTAGTTCAGCATCTGCGTCAGATTGATTCAGGGGAACCTTCTTATTTTAGTTTGAACAACGACAAAGTTTTTTGTTTCAGGGGTCGAATTTATGTGCCTAACGACAAAGAGTTGAGGCGATCAATTCTACATGAAGTGCATAATAGTTCGTATGCTATACATTCTAGTGGGAATAAAATGTACCAAGACCTCCGAGAACGTTACTGGTGGCCTGGTTTGAAATGGGAAGTGACTACCTTTGTATCGCACTGTCTAACGTGTGAAAAAGTTAAGGCTGAGCATCAGTTGCCTTCTGGTTTACTTCAGTAAGTTAAGATTCCTCTACGGAAGTGAGAGCATATAACGATGGACTTTGTTAGTGTGTTACCCTTAACATCTACTAAGAAAAGTTCAGTTTGGGTCATTGTTGATCGATAAACCAAGTCCGCTCATTTCTTTCCTGTCAGGACGGATTATTTGTTCAAAAGCTTTCTAAAATCATGACACTGCACGGGGTTCCGGTCTCAATTATCTTAGATAGGGATCCACGTTTTACATATCAGTTCTGGAAGAAACTTCATAAGGCTTTAGGCACTCGATTGCATTTCAGTACTGCGTACCACCCTTAGATTGATGGGCAGTTTGAGCGGGTTATTCAAATTCTGGAGGATATGCTTCGGGGTTGAGTCATCGATTTTCAAGGTACTTGGGAAGATTATCTACCGCTGGCTAAGCTTGCATACAACAACTGTTTTCAGTCTAGTATTTAGATGGCACCTTACGAGGCCCTGTATGGTCGTAAGTGTCGTACACCCTTATATTGGACTCAGTTAGGTGAATGTCGGGTTCTAGGTCCCGACCTAGTTTCTGAGACTTAGATTACCGTTAAATTGATTCGAGACCATCTTAAAGCTGCTTCTGACTGACAAAAATCATATGTAGATTTAAAGAGAAAAGATATCGAGTTTCTGTAGATGATCGGGTATTTCTGAAAGTGTCTCCATGAAAAATGGTTCTTCGATTTAGACGTAAGGGCAAGTTGAGCCCGAGGTTTATTGGACCTTATCATATTCTAAAGCGTGTCAAACCTGTTGCATATAAACTAGAATTACACCCTGATTTGGATCAGATTAATGATGTGTTTCACATCTCGATGTTGAGGCAGTATCTGTCTAATCTGTCGCACATTGTCCCTATTGAGGAAATTGAGGTACGGTCAGATCTGAATTTTAAGGAGTAACCTATTCAGATTTTGGATCAAGATGTTAAGGTGTTGAGAAAGAAAATTGGCCCTCTGGTTAAGGTTCTGTGGCGGAACCATGGCACTAGAGAAGCCACTTAGGAACCCAAAGATTCGAGTCATCAGCAACACCCATATCTACTTGAGTCAGGTAATTTAGAGGTCGAAATTTCTTTTAGGAGGAGAGAGTTGTAACGCCCTAAAAATCTAAATGTTTAATTATTGAACTTGGTAATAATTGAGTCTCTTTATCTATTGTTAAGTGTTCTGTTTATATTTGAGATCAGGGTTTCGAGTCGTGTCTTTAAAAAATTTTGCTATTCTGTTCTAAATTAACCTCTATCCTTGAATTGTCAACTTAAGTTTAATTCTGTGTGAACTTGTGTTAAGATTGAGCCTGTTGGTTCACTGGTTAAGCTTCTGTATTCTACTTGGTCCTATGTTCGAGTCTCGGTGCATGCATTAAGGAATATTTTTTCTAATTATTAGAATTTTGAATGGTAGTTTTAAAATAGAAATTGAACATTCTTTCTCTTACTCTCCCTCTTTCATTTTCTTTCATTTGCTTTACCCCATTTGCCCCCTTTTCTCTTTTTCATCTTTATCGCCGTTTAAATTTTCGTCCTTATCTGCTGCTGTTGTCGGGTAAGTTCGTTTTTGTTAATTTCGTAAGTTTTTGCGTTCAATTTCTGTTTATATTTGTCATTATGTGTTTTGGTCGAAAACCTATTTTCTGATTACACTTCCCAATTCTTCGTCTAAACGTTTAATTAATGCACATTACAAGGAGGTTATAAGAAAACCGTTTCCCAAACTTTTAGGTTCGAGAATTGTTGCATCGTGCAAAGGTAATGGTTGTTTTCGTGTTTAGGGGTTTTGTCAAAATTTTGACTTAGTTGATCGATGATAGTTGTTGTGAATTGGTTCGTAATTGTTGTGTTTGAACTTTTATTTGTCGCTTTTTAGGATTCCGGATCAATTTCTATTGTTCCTACATCGACTTGTTAGCATGTGCATTTCGAAAAATTTCATTATTTGTTAAATTTGGATGCAAGAAAACATGGTTGTTGATGTCACATGGCCGTGCAAGCCACACGATCGTGTGGTAGGCCGTGCGAGCCACACAACTATGTATCGGGCCATGTAACTCTTTGTTCATGAATTAGAGACACATGGACCGATGACACATGCGTGTATCCAAACCGTGTGTGGGATTTTTTATGTAAGGTTCACACCGACCAAGGACACGAGCGTGTGTCTAGGCTGTGTAGGACACTGTTTATGCATTAAGATCACACGGTCAAGTGATATGGGCGCGTGTCAGGCCGTGTGAGACATACGGGTGAACACACAGGCGTGTGGAACCATACGAGCTAGTTACTTAGGCCGTGTGAAACCATATAGGCGAGTGGACCAATATTTAGAATTTTCTCTCGGGGTACAAGTGTTGTTTAACACGAATACAGGCCTTCTATAGGGTCCGTATAAACTGAATTAAACTGTATAAACTGTTATTATGTGATCTATGACTGAGTACTAAAAATCTATTTGTGTATTGTGTGTGAAAATCGTTAATAATATTGATTTATTTTGTACGAGTATGAACTGTATCTAAATGGTCTATAGGCCTCTGTATTAGCTATTATTTGAAATCTACATCTGCATTAAGTGGGGAATTGAGCAAAGGAGGAAGTATTTTGTTCTGAGACAATAGTTAAATCATTAGTATCTGTATTCTGATCCGACAGCCAGTCTGCAATCATTAGTATCTGTATTCAATACCCTATTTAGTGTTTTGGCTTGGTTGAAAATGGTGTGTAGCGAACGGGGAATAGAAAAACTGCATCTAATCTGATCTACTCTGTATCTAAGAATAATTTGGCTTACTGTTTGTTTGAACTATTCTGATCTATTAAACTAAATGATTTACTTTATGGATCTATTCTTGTTCGAAACTCGAATTTGGGACTTTACTGATTCTAACCTAAGTCTATTTGAACATATAGTTAATTCTTTATAGGATCATTAATTCAATTCTTCTATTGATCGAATTACAGGTAACCCACAGACTTGATTTTGGGAGCTCGGTTATACTACTTATTACCAGTCTTGGCTTTATCGTCTAAGCCGAGTATGGGGTGTTACAAAAAAAGATGATCATTGTTCATCTTCCTTCTCATTTCCATCGAAACTAAGGCAAAAATAAAAAAGAGAAGACATAGTTCACATCTAAGCTTTGAGCTTTGATTGGTAAGTCGAGTTTTGTTCGTTTCTTGTAATTTTTATGTTTTTGGAACCTAGTAACTTGATTTAGCTAACCTAGGGGATCAATCGGAAAACTGTTAAAGTTTTTAAATGTTTCCATTGTTGGTTTTTGATGTTCTTGATATTAAATTGCTTGGTTGTAAGCCTAAAAATGAAATAAGACTAATTTGTAAAGTGAAATTTGTTAGTTTTAAGTATAGGGACTAAAATGTGAATATGTCAAATTAGATGTGAAATTTCTATAGTTATGGTTTCTAGAGTGTTATGAAAGGATGAAATTGAAATAGTATTGAAAAACAAAACTTAAATTTGAAAGATATAGTTATTTTAGTTTTAGGGACTAAATTGAATAAAATAAAAAAAAATTAGGGAAATTATGTAAAATGAAATTAAGTTGCCATATGCTTTGAATAGGATGTTATAAGGTAATTGGCATTAATAATTGTTAACGAATTATTATAGATTAGGATTTAAATCAATCTGAAGTTAATTGAGAAAAAAGGGAAATCGTAGATTAGTCATTGACACTTTTTAGTTGTCGTTTTCCAGGTAAGTTCATATGGAGCTTACTATGTAAAATTTAAGATATGTTTGACTTATAGTGGGCTAAATTGTAAAATATGAATTGTATGGCAAACATGAATGAGTATATGGAAGTTGGTATAATTTGATTATATGTTGTAATGTTTATAGATGATATGCTAGCATTATATAAGTTTAGAATGAAATTATGGCATGAATGATTAATGTCTTGTTGGTATAGAAATGTTATGACCATGATTGGAATACTTATATAGGTGATTTAGTAAATATGAGAAGTGAATTGGTATAGGACCGTTTAGTAATTGCTTAAAGTATTACATGTCTGCTTAATAAGGAATTGAAGGATTGAATGCTAAAGTTGATAGGTAAAATGTATACGGTTATTTGTATATGTTTTTAGACATGTTTTTTGTGATAGGTTGAAATGAATTAGTTAAGCATGCATATGTAAGGTGAACAATTGTGGTATGATTTGATGGTAGATTGAATGAATAATTGAATTGATGGATTAGAATAGGAATGGTTAAGAATCTTACAAGTTAGATATGATATGTATATAGGGCTAATACTTAGGTAAGTTTGGATGTTTATAAGTTGGATTACATATGATGCTTAGCTATTGTACCTTTCTTATTATGCTTATAAGTATATGTAAATGTCAAATGTTGAATGTGGTTGTTTGGTATGAAAATGTGATGGAACAATATGAGTTAATGGTATGCTTGAATGTGGCATGAGATGTTCAAATAGGTGAAGTGCTTGGTGATAAATGAGACATTGTAATTTGGTGTTTAACTTGAGTCATATAAATATGATACATGGAAGGTTTTGATGTATAACTTGTGATATAGAATTGAGCCATATTGAATAGATGAATGGTATAAGTGATTGTATGGCTTAAGTTGATTCATGATTTGTTGATTGATTTGGGTGCCATTTGAAGTATATTAGTATAATGTTTGAATGTAATTAAAATTTGGTAAATTGGTATGTATTCTATTGAGTTCATGCAAGTTTTTAAGTAGATTGGATTGTGAATTTGAACATAAAGTATGCTATTGACATAGTTTGGTTTGATGTGGGCACTAAATGACATATTTTGTGCCACACGATCATGTGTCACACATGGGTTAGTGACACGGCCATGTGCCCACTGGAAAATAAGGTGCATTAGAATCACATGGTTCCTAATTGTCACATGGGTTGGCCACACGCTCGTGTGAGTACTGTAGATCTGGTCATGAATATTTTACATGGTCTCTTTTTGTTACATGGCCCAGCCACACAGCCATGTGACTTTTGATGAAATTTCACAATTTGATCCGCACAGCTTCAGAGAGTTATACGGCCTGGACACACGACCATGTGACCTTTGTTTTGCATGGTTGCCTTTATCTTTTGAAAATATTATAATTTAATCATTGTTTGTTCCTGAGACAACTTTAGAACTCGTGTAAGCTCATATAAGGCTTGGGAAAAGTTTTAAATGGTATTACATTATTAAAATGATTAAAGTTATTGAATTGCAACTATTAATTATCTGTAACTGTTCCGTTTTGTATTGTAGCATTCTGTAAATTTCATGAAACTCTACTTCAGGTGTATGAATACAATATTTAAATATTGAACACTTGCAAATTGGTTAAATGAGCCTGAAGGCTGATACAGAAGATAATGAGTAGTTTGATTCGAATTAGTGGTGTAATATGATGTGATAAAATGCAACATAATTTAATAAATATTAATACTTATAGATGATGATGGATAGAAATTAAATTACCTATGAATGGGATATTACATGGTAAGTTAGTACGTACGTATATTGAATATTGGAACTTATATGAATATAAGCATGTTATATTGTATTGGACAGTGTTAGAATATAAAATTTGATAATGAGTTTTAACATGAACTGCAATTATGAAAGACTATGCATATCAGGTTATGATCCAGAAGGTTGGTATGAAATTGGGATGAATTAATCTACTTGATTAGGAATATAGGATGCTAACATGTTATACTTTTGAACTAGTTTATGGAACTTATTTAAATGAACTTAAGCAATATAAATGATATACTTAGTAGTATGTTTTGCATAGTATTTTCATTAACTTATTCATGTTGATATTGAATTTGTAGAAATACCACTCCGTTGATTAGTCAATGTACGATTTGTTTTCCGTGCGTGGGTTAGGTTAAATTCAAGATCCTAAATTTTGGCTTCAACATCCAAAGAAAATCTCATACTCAACAATGTCGGTGTATTTACATTTTAGAATAGTTTGGCATGTACTATCTAGTTGAGTCATTGTTAGTATATATTTGTATTTATATGAACATGAGTATCAAATTAGTATTTATTGAATTTAGTTAATAATTTTATTTGAATTGTGATGTGTATTCATATCTAAAATAATTGCAGTTACTCCAGCAACAAATGTCACATCCCTTACCTCAGACCCGGCGATCGGGTCGAGAATAAGGGTGTTACATTCTCTCTAGGAAATGTACCCAAACAAGTTTTAACTTTAGCAAATTAGTGAGTAAACCATGACCTCGGCTTATAACAATCATACTAACCCTTAGTAATCTCATTCTCCAAATTGGGCACCCCACTTAATTTTTGAGTGCAAAGTTCTTTCTCGTCGAAGGAAAGGAAAGATGTCAAGTTTATCTTTCATGTAGATACAACGACCCTTATCTTGATGCCCATTGTTTGGTTTTTCAAAAATTGATGGGTCAACATTCTTATATTGTTAAAAATAGCAAAACCTTTATTAACTTAATTTGTGAGGAAATTGGAGGAAGTATAAGTTTTGAAAACTACTCAAGTGAGGCTCCCCCCTAATGGAAATCTAGGAAATATGTCATTAATTGGAACCATGAATGCCTAACCAAATGCCTTGGGGCCATGTCAAAATAATTTAGTACCCCGAAAAACCATGGGTGTGGAGGTAAATGAAAACCTAGCTTGAGAATATAAAGGCAAAAAGATGCCCTTCCCACTCTCAACGGTATTATTTAATTGATGAACATCATTTCTAACTATAAATCTATATATATAGTGAGGATCTTTAATTCCCTTAAATCGAAGAACTCATATCATGTTCTTCGTCATGGCCATACATAAAATTTAGTTATTGGTAGTAAGGTAATCATCTTCTTGGATATTTGTTTTCTCTTTACTAAACTTTTTTTTATGAAACTGCCATTATTGAATAAGAAGCAAGATTAAAAAAAACAAAAGAAAAAAGCGCTTTTAAAAGAAAAGGCATTACAAAGGGAAATAATGTAGCAAAAACACTTACCAAAAAATAAAACAAAATCAATAAACTTTAAAAGAAGATGAAAGAAACACTAAAAACAAGCAAACTTGAATAATTAAGAGATGTTGCTTGAAATTTTGAAAATGAAGTTCCTCCCAAAAAATGACAGAAAAGCTCATTTATAGAAAAACAATTAAAGTTTTGAAACGACAATAAAATGAAGAAAAACAACATTTTAAAGTGAAGTAGTCATTCGCCAATCAAGTGATGTCATGTCAAAAGTCAACAATCATGTTCTTTTAAGATGTTGTTTTGTATCTTAAGACAGTCGCAGAGTAATCATTAACCCCATTATGAAACCCTATCGCCTCAAAATTTTAATCTCAGAAAAGCTCACTTATAAATTTCTTTAATACATGTGACACAATTTGATTGGTTGAAATTGTTAAGTCATTAAAAAGTTAACAGGGTTTTTTTTCGATAATATATTTAATAGTTTTCAAGTTTAGGTAACAACTAAATAAATAAAAAAATACCAACTAGGTCTAAAAAAAATTAAATTTCTGTTATGAATATCCTATTAAGTGGATGTCCATCATGATCAAGATAAAGTTTTGACGTACTTTAAATTCTAATAGTTATTAGAATTAGATTTCGACTTCTTTTATACTTCTTATGCCTATAAATAGAGACTCTGATGAAGCATTGTAATCATCCTATTGATCAATGAAATACATTCTCTATTGCTTCCCATATTTTCTTTGTTCTTTAGTCTCTCTATCTCTCTTTATTTTATAACACGTTATCAGCACGATCTTGCTCAAAGTGATAGTTCCTTTTATTGATGATCAAATTTATCCTCCATGATTTCCAATATCTTTGACGGCAAGATGCAAAGTTTTTACAGAAAATTTCTTTTATTTAATATTCCATATCTGATTATTATTTTTCATTTTTCTTTCATTATATGTTATCATTGTTTTGGTTAACTTATTTTACTTTTTGTTCTTAAGGATGGTGTAAGATTTTATATCGTTATCTATATGAAATGGAGAAATAAGATCCACTCTCAAAGTTTGCTTTTTTATATTTGCTTGAGGATGATCTATTTCTCTTCATTACAAAGGATGTTTATAATCACTACTTCTCATTCATGGTAATGTAAATCAATATAATCAACTTCTTTTGAAATTTGATTTGATTTCTATTAAAAAGTTCAATTTATAGTTCACTATCCATATCTCTATGAATTTATAAAATTGTTCACGCATTTAGTTATTGAAATTTTTATGTGGAGATAAATATTTTTTAATAGAATTGATTGGTTTAATTTTGATTTTGATTAAGATATATGATTATTACGGAATGCGAGTAAAAATACTTACTTGTCATGAACTTTGGGATATTCACCATGTCTGTGATAATTTCATATCATTGTAAAATTTGAAATGAAATTATGTCGTAAGAGGTGGAGGTTAAAAAATGTTTATGTTTAAACCTTTATAGTTGTAAAGTTATTTTAATTTGACATTATAATATTTTTGTATTTTGTTGTGTTATGATATATAAAATATATATTATCTAACCACAGTGATTTATTAGTAACATGAATTTATTATTTGTTATGTTTAATATATGTTTTATTTATACCTATTCATTTTATACGAATAAATAAAACTTTAGAATATCAGAAATTTTTTTTATCATTCATGTTAAAAAGAATATCAAAAATGTATATTGTTTAAAATAAATTAAGCATTCATTAAAGTTATATAATAAAATGATTATATGCTCCCGAAGAGCTAATATTGCATCAAACTATAAAATAAAATAAAAAAAAGCTCTTTAAGAGCTAACATTTTAACTCCTTGTGATGCAAAATTTTGTAAAATATAATATTATTTTTCAAATCAAGAAGATATATGTTGAATAAAACCTTCATGTGTTTTACATTAAAACCATATATAGAAATAACATGAGATACTCATGTATTTGTATTATATATATTCCCGAAGGAATACATTACACTATATGATTGAAATATTTAATGTTCTCCTACAATAGCAATATTGTGAAAATGACTTTAAAAATATTTTTGAACGATCTTATACCTTCTAATGGCTAAGCAAAATAATAAGTTACTAATGAAAAACTATTAAATTCTTTCCACTAGTTTTGCTTCATTCCCTGAAGTGAATATAGCAGTGTATAACAATTATGAAAAATAAAAATATAGAGATCATGATTGTTGTTGTAATTGAGGATATGGTTGGAGACGTACTAATAATCAATATTAAGATGGTTATAACAGTGATACTTCTAACCACTAGAAAAAGAATAATAATGAAAAACAAGAAAATTGTGGTCAAAATATTTGAAGATTTTGGCATGTTCCCTAAAGTGAATATTGCAAATAATTTTTTGAAAATTATATTTCATTTATTGAGTTAATAACATTATGGGATTCACATTGATATAGACATTTCTAGAAGTAAATGTCACCATATTGCTTATATATGAATACAAAATAAAAAGAATGACGATAAAATTATTAATTGTCAAAATTTATATTTACATTATTAGTACAATTGAAAAACATCACTACACCAGAACCAGTTATTAGCGGCGTTTAATCAAAAAACGCTACAAAATATATAGCATTAGTGGTGAACTAAAATAAACGCCGCAAAATGTCATCAATAGCGGCGCTTTCCTAAAAGCACCGCAAAAGAGCTAAGCGAATGATGCCATTTTTTGTTTGGATTCAAAGATATTAGTGGCAATTTTAAAAAAACGCTGCAAAAGATAGGAATTAACAGCGCTTCTAGGAAGCGCCGCGAATGAGTTCAGTTCAACGATGCCGTTTTCCTGTTAAGCTTTTAAACATTTGTGGCCCTTTCTTAGAAACACCGCAATATGCAAGAATTACTGGCGTTTGGTCATAAACGCCACAAAAACTGTTAAGAAAAACGCTGCCGTTTTTAGTTTAGATTTTGGGGACTTTAGTGGCGCTTAATGAAAAACGCTGCTATAGTCAAGAATTAGCGGCGCTTTATCATAAGCGCCACAAGACTGTTAAGAAAACGTTGCCGTTTTTCATTTATCTTTTCGAGACATTAGTGGCGATTTTCGGAAAATGCCGTAGTAACGAAGCTTTAGTGGCACTTTATCAGAAGTGCCGCAAAACTGTTAAGAAAACGATGTCGTTTTCAATTTAGGTTTTAGAGACTTTAGTGGCGCTTGTCTAAAAACGCCACCAAATATAGGAATTAGCGGCGATTTCTAAAAAGCGCCTCAAAAGAGTTAAGCCAAACGACGCCGTTTGCTTGTTGAGATTTTGTGACATTGGTGGCGCTTTCGTAGAAACGCCGCAAACTATGAAGAATTGGCGGCGCTTTAACATAAGCGCTGCAAGACTATTAAGCAAACGATGTCGTTTATTATTTAGCATTTAGGGCCTTTAGTTGCGCTAGTTTAAAAACGCCGTAAACTGTTAAGGAAATGATGTCGTTTTTATATAGCTTTTAGAGACTTTAGTGGCGCTTAATAGTAAACGCCGCAATAGTAAGGAATTAGTGGCGTTTTCTCGAAAAGCACCGCAAAAGATTTAAGTGAGACGACGCCGTTTCCATGTTTAGCTTCTCAAAAATTGGTGGTGCTTTTATAGACACGCCGGAATAGTCAACCAATACTGGCGCTTTTGTTTAAAACGCCGCAAAAAGTTTTAGTCTTTTGTTTTTGAACTTTAGAGGCATTATCGGTTTAGGGGTTATGTTTATTGTTTATTTTTTATCGAAAATGTCGTAGAAGGCATGAAATAGCGGCGTTTTTATCAAAACTTGAACGAAAGCGGCGTCGTTTTCTTAATTGATATTAAATTTTGAGTGGCGTTTTTCTCAGAATTGCCGCAATTTTATTAGATTTAGCGGCGTTTTGGCTAAAATCGCCGCAATAGCATATTAGAAATTCCCCTGAATGTCGCTGTTTCATTTCGGGGACTTAAAAATTCTTAACAAAGACGACGTCGTTTTGCTTAGGTTAGCAGTTTTCCCCCTTCCTTTCCCGCACCCAGCCCCTAATTTCTGAAAAATTCTTTGCCCTCCATTGAAATCCCTAAATCCCCTTCAACTTTTTTCCTAATCCCTAATCCCCTACATTGGTATTGTTCTTTCGATTCATCATTTCATCGGTTACCTTACCTGGATCATTTCATTTGGAGGCTTCGCAACATTTACTCCAAAGACAGCGTCGAGGACATTCAGTTTTTTGGGTAAGGTTTTACCCGTTGCTTCCAGTTACTGTTTTTGCGTTTTTAGGCTTCGGGTTATATAGGTTTATTTGGTTTTATGAAGTTGTTCAGTCGTAGAGAGATTGATAACATGCATTGCTAATTTTATTCGGTTGTGGGAAGAAATATCAGGTTTTTAGGGTTTCGATTATATATGTAACTATGGTGTGAATTATTTGTTTATTTCGCTGGTATTTAGCATGAAATCAATTCTGTTAATTCTTTCAATGGTTATATATGGATAGAAAGATTGAGTTAAAAGAGTTTTATCTTGGGAGTTGCTATTTGTAGAAAATATTATGTAAGCATCCAATTTAATTTCTTTAATTTTGTTGCCGATGAAGTTTTTCGAGCATTCATTTCAGGGGAAATGGAGTATTACTGAAACAAATTAAGAGTTATTACATATGTTAAATTTTAAATTTTGGGTCTATTTGAAAAGTATTATATTTGGGTCTTATATGCATTTACCTCATTTCAGGGGAAATGGAGTATTACTGAAACAAATTAAGAGTTATTACATGTGTTAAATTTCAAGTTTAGTACTATAAACAAATATAAATTTGATTTAACCATTTAGCACTTTGTTAATTTTAAATGATGATATTATCATACAAATGTAATAACTCTTAATTTGTTTATTACATATGTTAATTTTATATGCATTCATTTCAGGGGAAATGGAGTATTACTGAAACAAATTAAGAGTTATTACATATGTTAAATTTTAAATTTTGGGTCTATTTGAAAAGTATTATATTTGGGTCTTATATTTAAATTAAGTGTAGGTTATTTCGGTTTGGGTCATTTTTTGCTCGGATTATTTAGTTCTGCTAGTTGGTTTTTTCAGATTAGGTCGTCTCAGGTTTAGGTCATTTTGGATTAGTTGTTTAGCTCATTTCGGGTTTTAAGTTATTTTGAGTTTTGAGTTATTTTCGGGTTTTTGGCTTTTCATAATCAAATTAGATTGGTTTGAGTTTGGTTGACTTAATCTGAATGTTGTTTGATTTTAATCAAGTGAAGTCTACAGAGTTTCATGTAGCATGTTCCAAGTTTAGTATGATATTTTGATAATATCATCTTGGATAAGACACTAGTTATTTATAGTCCTTTATCACAAAATGCAAATATTGCCATGGGTAAGCATTCATTTCTTTAATAGGTTTGAAGAAATATTCATATGTTAAATTTTAAACCTCTATAAAATTCCTTTTTCTCTGGAATATTTAGTGGCTTCAAATGAAATTCGATTATTTTCTCTGTAAAATTCCTGTAACTGTTACTTTACCATATTTGTTTAATTTAAGTTTCTGATTTAATTTATATTAAGTTGATTGTTACTTTATCAATTATTATTAAGTTTATTGTTGTGATAATTAAAATTGATACATTGATTTGAATATAAATGTAGTTAAATAATCTTTTGCTTACTTCTGTTGTATTTTTTCCTGTTTTTTGGTACTAAGCTAGTTTATCAATTTAAGATTTTGATTTAATTTATATTAAGTTGATTTGAATATAAATGTACTTAAATAATCTTCTGTTTGATTTGAATCTAAATGTACTTAAATAATCTTCTGTTTACTTCTTTCCTGTCTTTTTGGTACTTAGTTAGTTGTGTTTTGTTATTTTTTGCAGAAGTTTATGCAACTTTGAGGAAATTTGAGGTATTTATTCCTATGTTTCACTATATACTTTTCTTACAAAAATACATCCAAATGTTTAAATTTCTGACCTGGATATATTTTAGCTTAATAGATTACTTATTATTTTTTAGTTTTAAAAGGGAGTTTTAATTAAGGTTTTTGGTTTTCAACCTATATGCATCTGTTTACTTATAACTTTGCAGCTACCTGATTACATAATTGCGATGTTTAAATTATGATTTGATATGTGTCGACGAACTGTTTACGCAAACAAAAACAATCGTCAGAGTTTACTAAATTTCGGATTATCCCAATTCTTAAAGGACTTACGTAAAGAGTATTTGAATAAATTATGGGCGATTAGTTTATTCGGTTTAATGTGAAAAATTTATTGATTTTGGCAAAGTATGTAACTAAGTTATCAATTTCACTTCTGAATTAATAAACTATATCGTAAATATTAAAATATTGGACAGAAATATTATATCGTAAATATTTAAATTTATATTTTTTTATATATTACATACATTAATATGGGCATTTTAACCTATATTTCATTTTTTTGTAATAATAACATTTTAAAATTAAAAAAGATTTGTAAATGATAATTTAATATCTATTAAAACCAATATTTTTAATATATCACCCCATATATGGTATGAGTATATAACCTATATTTAAAACTTATTACTATAAAATTTGTAAGTTTTCTAAATAATTGTAAATATTGTTTTAATATCTCTATAAGTTTTTTAAATTTATAAGTTTTCTAAATAAGTTTTCTAAATTTATTTGTATTAAAATTTATTAGTATTAAATTTACTTCATTTTCTAAATAAGTGTTCTAAATTTGGGAGAAATAAAATTTATGTGTATTAATTTTAGAAGTTTTCTACATAAGTTACATAATACACCACTTACATATCTTACAAAACTTATATAATACATAACTTATATTTAAGCTTGCATAACTTACATAATAATTTACATAACTTATATATAATAACATAATAAATTACATAATACTTTATGTTATAATACATAACTTGTATATAAGCTTGCATAACTTACATAAATTAAATAACTTACATAACTTACATATAATAACATAATAAATTACATAATACTTTATATAATAACATAATAACTTAAATAACTTATATAATAACATAATAACATAATAACTAACATACAATATATAAACATATATAGAAACTTACATAAATTAAATAACTTACATAACTTACATAAATTAAATAACTTACATAACTTACATAAATTAAATAACTTACATAACTTACATAAATTCCGTGGACTTACATAACCTACATAAATTAAATAACTTACATAACTTACATAACTTACATAAATTAAATAACTGACCCGTGCAAATTATTGTCAACGTCAGACTTCAAGAATTAAGAAATGGACCGGTCTTGGATGAATTTGTCAAGGGTTAGCAACGGTTATCGAAATGGAGTACAGTATTTTCTAAATTTTGCATTTCAATATGCAAGCCAAGAGAACATGATTCTTTGCCCCTGTAAGAAGTGTGTCAACATAAACTGGCATTACCGTGAGGTTGTATACGAGCATCTAATTGTTGATGGGTTTGTTCGGGGTTATAAACAATGGTTATTTCATTGAGCATGCCCGCCTAGTACTTCCTCTTCAACGATGGATGTATCTTATTCTGGTACTGCTTACCATCAGTCTGATAGAGGGGATGACATGGAAGGTATGTTGCGGGATGCATTTAATATGCACAATCATGGTGTCCAGTCGTTTCCAGCGGACTTTGTGGCTTCTGATGATTGTAATATTAGGAGAAATGCTTTTACCGAACCGGGAAGGAGTGTACCTCATGAAGAGCCGAATGAAGAAGCGGTGAAGTTATACGCGCTACTTAATGACTTGAACGAAGAACTGTATGAGGGATCAAAATTTTCAAAAATGTCATTCTCTGTTCGTCTTTTTCAGTTAAAATGTTTGGGAGGGTGGACTGGAATCTCGTTGACAATGCTGTTAGAGTTTTTAAGAGAAATGTTTGAGTTTGCAAAAATCCCTCAGTCATGCAAAGATATGAAGAAAATGATAAAAGATTTAGACCTTGGGTACAACAAAATCCATAGTTTCCCAAATGACTACATGTTGTATTAGGGCAATTGAAAAAACCAACAGTGCTGTCATGTATGCGGCCAATCCCGTTGGATTAGTAGAAACACAGAAGATGGAAACGACGATGAAAATGATGCACAGTCGAGAAAGAAGCCAGTCAAGATTTTGCGGTATTTTCCCCTGATACCAAGGCTTCAAAGGCTTTTCATGTCGTCGAAGACAGCAGAGTCAATGACGTGGCACCATGATGGACGAATCGATGATGGATTACTAAGGCATACGGTAGATTCTTTAGCTTGGAAATCATTTGACAATAAATTTTTAGCTTTACAATCGATCCTAGGAGTGTGAGGCTTGGGCTAGCATCTGATGGATTTAATCCTTCAAGATCATGAGCACTGCGTACAGTACTTGGCCAATAGTGCTTGTTCCTTACAATCTGCCTCCGTGAATTTGCATGAAGCAATCTTCCTTATCTTATCTATGATTATCCCTGGAGGGAAAGAGCCCGGGAATGATATCGACATTTATTTACAGCCACTTATTGAAGAGTTAAAACAATTATGGGCTGGTGTCGAGACATACGATGTGGTGAGAAAAGAGAACTTTAATTTACGTGCAGCTTTGATGTGGACAATTAATGACTTTCCCGCTTATGCCAATTTATCCGGTTGGAGTACCAAGGGTTGTTATGCATGTCCTTGTTGTGCTGCACAAACATGTTCGCAATGGTTGTACAATGGGAAGAAGTTCTCTTACATGGGGAATCGTCGGTGGTTACCGAAAAATCATAGATTTAGATTTCAGAGTTTTGCATTTGACGGCACTGAAGAGTTTAGAGAAGCTCCTTCCCAGACCAGTGGCTCTGAAATCTTGTTCATGTTGGAAGATATGAATTTAATTTTTGGGAAGATGAACCAACCGCCAAACATGCAAAGAAACAGAAGATCAAATGATGAAGCTGATGATGACTCCAACGAAGAGGACGATCATAATGAGGCGGACTTGTGGAAAAAAAGAAGTATTTTTTTTGAGTTGCCTTATTGGGAGCATCGCCTTTTACGACACAATCTTGATGTTATGCACATTGAGAAAAATGTCTGCGAGAACATTGTGGGTACAATTTTGAATGTCGACGGAAAATCAAAAGACAATCTTCAGAGTCGACTTGATTTAGTCCAAATGGGAATTCGGCCTAATCTTCATCCCAATCCACTTCCGAATGGGAAATATCAGTTGCCGCATTCTATTTTCTCAATGTCCAAGACGGAGAAAGAACTGTTTTGCATGGTGCTGAAGGATATAAAGGTTCTAGATGCGTATGCATCAAATATATCTCGATGTGTTAGTGTTAAAGATCAAAGATTATATTCGCTAAAATCACATGATTATCACATCTTGATGGAAGATTTACTGCCAGTTGCTCTACGATGTTGTATGTCCAAGAAGGTGACGTCTTGTATAATTGAACTATCCAA
This sequence comes from Gossypium hirsutum, assembly GCF_007990345.1. Taxonomy (NCBI): domain Eukaryota; kingdom Viridiplantae; phylum Streptophyta; class Magnoliopsida; order Malvales; family Malvaceae; genus Gossypium; species Gossypium hirsutum. The sequence goes on along the minus strand of NC_053449.1, from coordinate 53,634,884 downwards.
TATAATGAAAGCCATTTGTGGCAAAGTTTTGGATGTTCAAGAACTTCAGAAGGTACAGGATCGAGCTGTTTTGACTTTATGCAACGTGGAAAAAATCTTCCCACCTTCTTTCTTCATCATTATGGTTCACTTGATAATCTATCTCCCGCACGAAGCAATTCTTGGCGGACCCATTTTCTATCGATGGATGTATCCCATAGAAAGGTGTTAATTGAAATTTTTAAAATTTTTCTTCATTCACCTCTATGGCTTTAGTAATACACTTTTGATAATGTTGTATATCGTGTTTAGGTTCCTATCCAAATTAAAGTCTTACTGCCGTAACAAGCGATATCCAAAAAGATCGATTGCTGAAGGCTACTTGGCAGAGGAATGTATGACCTTCTGCTCAAGATATTTGGAAGATGAACGCTGAACTCACGGATCATAACTTGGCCGATACTTATTTGTTCCAAAGTTTTGGAGAACCAATCGGCAAAGTTGAAATTGCAGAATTAGATCATTTGTCGTGCGTACAAGCACATCGATATGTTCTGTTTCACCACGAATCAATGGAACCTTTACGGAAGTAAGTTCTACAAATTTGATAAATATTTATCAAATTAAAAATTGTTTATCTTCTAACAAAGTAAATTCTTTTTTAACATAGTGAGTACAAACAAATATTGAGATCTCGTTCACGCTCCCGACGAACACAACATCGAGATATCAATAAGTTGTTTATAGAATCTTTTTATGAATGGTTAAGCCAAACGGTAAGCAGTTGGAGCTTTCGCTTACAAATAATAATGTTTTCTCATAACATTTTTAATTACTCAGTTTACTTTCCATTCAATAGGTTTGGAGTGGGAAGAACGTAAACGACGAAGTTAAATGGCTCTCCCAAGGTCCAAATCGAGTGGTTAAAAGATATAATACGTTCCTCATCAACGGATTCAGATTTCATACAAAATATCGCGAGAGGTTTAGGAGAACGCAAAATTCTGGAATAGTTGTTAATTATGCAATTACAAGTTATGCTAGTGCTAGGGACAATAATCCTGTCGAGGGAAATGTGGTATATTTCGAACATCTTACTGACATAATTGAGTTGGATTACTACGGCAAATGGAAAGTTGTCTTATTTCGAGGTGATTGGGCCGATGTTAATACTGCTCGTGGAATAAAGCAAGATCAATTTGGTTTTACAATGGTGAACTTTGACCGATTGATTCACACAGGACAACAACTGATAGATGAGCCGTATGTATTCTCATCTCAAGTCAAATAAGTTTTTTACTCAAAAGATCCAACTGATGAGGGTTGGTATGTTGTACTCCGTAACATCCTTAGAGACTTGTTTGACATGGACAGTGGAAGTAGAGATAACATCGACGACAGATCAGAAACTTTGCCATTTCTAGAACAAAACTTAAACGATAATATCCCTAGTACTAGTGCACAATTTCAATGGGTTCGTCAGGATACGGTTGAAGATATCTACGAATAATGATGTAGTAAGATTTTACGATTATTTAATTATATGTAATATCATAATTTAAATATTGGTCTTATTATATATTTCAACTATTTTATATGCGCTGTTATTGTTGTAATTAGTTATTAAGTTTTCAACTATTTTATGTGTATTGCAGATAATATGCCTAGAAGAAAAATTCTAAGGGGAAGAATTGTTCAAAATGATCCAAACTCGACAGAAACAAATAGTACTGAACAACATACAGCAATTGGATCTTCGAATGTTCCGATTACACCTGAGGATCCTACAAAAGTTCAAATTAATTTTACATTTAATTTACATGCGTGTTGACTTATAATTGATTCATTTTTCAAATTCTTATATTATAATATACCATTTGTAGCTGAAAATGGTGGGACGCATAGAGGTCGAGGACGTACACTACTTAAAGAGTTATACGAGTTAGATCCAGTCGAGCGTGTCAAAGTTGGACGAAACAGTTGGTCAGCCTGTTGGATCAGAAGCTCGACTTTTAGCAGGATACATGGGCATTTTAGCACGAAATGCGAATATGTTGCCTATCAACTACGAGTCATGGTATCAAATGCCCGATAGCAACAAAAACCAAGCTCTCGATAATATTAAGGTAACAAAATGTTAATGTCATCTGTAATGCTTAGGAAATAGTTTCATTTATATTTACTTTATTAACTTGTGTTTTTTGTAGGCGAGGTTTGCTTTAGAGGTCTCGGATGCTTATGTAAAGAAGGCATTGGAAAAAAGATGGAGAGACAATAAAAGTACTTTGAAGAAAAATTATTATAAGACAAAAACAACCCTCGATGAGAAATTGCAAAATGTCCCGCCGGGTATGTTGAGGTACCAATGGAAAGATGCGGTTAGATTTTGGCATTCGAAGAAAGGCGAGGTATGACGTACTTCCAAACTATTGTAATTATTTTGGTTTATAGTATTTACTATTTACGTACTAAAAATTTCATAATGTAGGATCGTGAAGAAGTTGGAAAAAGCAGCAAGCAGAAACAAAAATTCACTCACACAGCCGGGTTGAGAAGTTTTGCATGTGTAGCTGAGGCGGAGGTATTTTTAATTTTTTAATATTGTCAAATATGTATAACTTTCCATTAAATAATATTTTTACTACTATATTGTAGGAACTGTCGTCCGGTCAAAAAGTTGGACGCCTTCAACTTTTTGAAATTACATATAGGAAGAAAGATGGATCTCCCATGACTCCTGAAGCTGGTGAAATAATGGTACGTTTACTTAATACGATTTGACTTGTTTTAGTTATTTATAGTGTTTATTTTCTAATGGTTTAATTCATTGCTTGTAATGCGACTATTGTTATGTTGCATATGTTTTTTAATATATATTGCGTTCCTAACTATGCGATTTATTTATTAGGAAAAACTAAAGGATAAAAAGGCGGAGTACGAAGTGATTGCTTCTAGTGATAGTTCTGTTCATCTTGAAGACATTGATAACCGGATTATTACTGAAGTTTTGGGTCCTGAAAGGTATGGTCGGGTTCGATTTTAAGAATCTTTTGTTAGCCCAACCCAATATTTTGGATCCAGTTCGCAGCAATACATGGCTTCGGGGAGTCAGGCTCAAGCTGAAGTTCAGAGGTTAAAAGACCAGATGACTCAGATGCAAGCGACCACAGCTGAGGTTTAAAGGAAATATGAAGAACTCCAGCTACAACTTAAAGTAGATACGGCAGCGAGGGAAGCAAAGGCTGCAGCGAGGGAAGCGAAGGCTGCAGCGAGAGAAGCAGAGGTTTAAAAGAAATATGAAGAACTGCAGCTAAAACTTAAAGCACAGGCTGCAGCGAGAGAAGCAGAGCAAGCAGAAAGTACGACGAACTCCAGCAGTAGCTTTAGAGTATGATGAAGATGTTTCAGTCGCATCTTCCGCCGTCATAGTGTATTGCATTAATATTTTTATCATTTTAACTTTTAACATTTTTGCAAAAATAATATGAATTCACTTTTATTTATTGATATGAATATTATTTTATTCGTTTAATTTGAAATATTATATAAATTTATTGCTTTTGGTTGGTTTAGATTTGGTTGTTTTTGATTTTTTGCTATAGGAGGGCAGAAGAAATGAAAAATTTAATATAAAAAAATCCCAGAAATAATGGCGTTTTTGTAAAAAAGCGTCGCTAAAGATCATGTTCTTTAATGTCGTTTTTAGTTGTAAACGCTGCAAACGTTAGCGACGTTTTTGTTAGCGGCCTTTTTTGCGGCGCTTTCAGAAGCGCCTCAAATATCTTTAGTGGCGGAAAAAAGTGCCGCTAAAGGCCCAAAAAACGCCGCTAAAAACCCGTTTTGCTGTAGTGCATGATTAAGTAAACCAGAAGTTTACTGATACAAATACATTTACTATTTGGCGTGACCAGTTAGACCATCTTGGATTATATATGATGCGAAAATTAATTGAAGATTCATATAGACATTTATTAAAGAACCAGAAGATTCTTTAATTTAAAGAAATTTCATGTGTTGCTTGTTTTAAATGATAACTGATTATTACAAACTCACTCGTTGAAGTTGAGATTTAATGTTTTGCATTTTTGAAATGAATATGGGCCCATTCATCCACCATGTGGATGATTTTGACATTATATGATTTTGGTAGATGCATCTACAAAATAATCACATGCGTTATCAACTCGCAACTTGTCGTTTGCGAGATTGCTTGTTTAAATGATTAATTTTAGATTATGCAATTAAAACAATTCATCTTGCTTATGTTGGTGAGTTTATGTCCCAAGCTTTCAATAATTATTGTATGTCAATCGGGATAAAAGTTGAACATCCTGTAACTCATGTTCACATTTAAAACGATATAGCTGAATCATTTATCAAATACCTCCAACTAATAGCTAAACATTACTTATGAGAACAAAACTTCCTATTTCAGCATGAGATTTTATTGTTTTACATGTTGTACGCATCAAGCCAATAAATTATAAATACTCCCCATTATAATTGATTTTTGGTCAAGAGTCAAATATTTCCCATCTTACAATTTTTGGATGTGCGGTATATATTCGAACTGCTCCACCACAACGCACAAAGATGGGTCATCATAAGAATTGAGAATGTATATTTATATGAGTCTCATTATAACATTTTTGAGCTATTAATTCGAAATTTAGTTATGACATGAGTTGTCAATTTTCCCAACATCAGGGGTAGAGAATAAAAAACTGGATTAATGAATTATAAATGTCTAAGATCCTTGTACAAAGTAATATGAACCAAAAGTTCAACAAATAATTCATTTTACAAATCAACTGTCAGATTTATTAAATCTCACATACCAACTGAAAATGCTCCAATACGAATTGATGTCATAATAGGGCAAACTGTTAGTGCAAAAGAAAGTAGCCCATGCCTGAAGCGTGGAAGACCGGTCGGTTTCAAAGATAAAAATCCTCGTAAAATAAAAGGAGCAAACATTCAAGATGATCATATAGTGGAGGCAGGAGTTCATGAAGAGATCCATGACATAACTAATTATAAAACTCAAGAAGAGATTTAGGTACCTAAAAGTGAAAATGAAAATAATGAAAGTAAAGAGATCTCGATAAGTTATGTCAATACGAGAAAAAGATGGGATCGAAAAAAGAATATAGTTGTCGATAACAATTTTGCTTATAATATTACTATTGAAATAATAAAAGAAAATGAGGATTCTGAGCCTAAATCTATTGAGGAATGTAAAATAGAAAAGATTTGCCAAAATGGAAAGATGCAATTCAAGCAGAATTGAATTCACGTTCTAAACGTGAAGTTTTTGGGCCTGTAGTCCAAACACTTAAAGGTGTAAAGCTGGTAAGATATAAATGAGTATTTTTGCAAAAATGTAAATGAAAAAAAATGAATTCGTAAGATATAAAGCACAACTTGTAGCACAAGGGTTTTCGCAAAGGCCCGACATTAATTATGAAGAGACATATTCTCCTATGGTGGATGCAATCACATTTAGATATCTTATTAGTCTGGTTGTACGTGAAAAACTTGATATGCATCTAATGGATGTTGTTACAGCCTATTTATATGGTACACTTGATAGTGAAATTTATATGAAAATCCCTAAAGGATTTAAAATCCCAGAAGGATATAGAGTTTCTCGGGAAAATTACTCGATTAGATTAAAGAAAAGTTTATATGGATTAAAACAATCTGGATGTATGTGGTACAATCGTCTTAGTGAATACTTGTTAAAAGAAGGTTACAGAAACGATCTAATATGTCCATGTGTCTTTATAAAAAGGTTTGGATCAGATTTTGTGATAATTGATGTTTATGTTGATGATCTAAATGTTATTGGAACTCTTGAAGAGTTTTAAAATACAAAATTTTTAAAAAAAATTTTAAGATGAAAGATATTGGAAAAATAAAGTTTTGTCTTGGCTTACAAATCAAGCATTTAAAAGATGGAATTCGTGTTCATTAATTAGCTTATATGAAAAAGATATTAAAGAAATTTTACGTGGATAAAGCACACCCATTGAGTACTCCGATGGTTGTACGATCATTAGATGTGAATAAAGATCAATTTCGTCCTTGCGAGAACGATGAAGAGTTTCTTGGTCCTGAAGTACCATATCTAAGTGCCGTAGGGGCATTGATGTATCTTGCAAACAACACAAGACTTGATATAGCTTTCACTATAAACTTGTTAGCAAGATTTAGTTCTTCTCCAACACGTAGACGTTGGAATGAAATTAAACATGTATTTATATATCTCAGAGGGACTATTGATATGGGGTTATTTTATTCAAATTATTCAAAATCTCGATTAGTCAACTATGCTGATGCTGGATACTTATCAAATCCACATAAAGGGCGATCTCAAATAGGATATTTATTTACATGTGTGGGTACTACCATATCATGGCGTTCAAAAAAGCAAACATTACCTACAACTTCTTCAAATCATGCAGAAATAATTCCAATGCATGAGACAAGTCGAGAGTATTTGGCTAAGATTACTAACCCAACATATCCAGAAGATATGTAATTTTCCTTTATAGGAAAAGATGCCAACTATCTTATATGAAGATAATGCAACATGTATAACTCAATTAAAGGGTGGTTACATCAAAGGTGATAGAACGAAACATATTTCACCAAAATTATTCTTCACCCATGATCTTGAGAAAAGAAGTGATATAAATGTTCGAAAAATTCGTTCTAGTGATAATTTAGCAGATCTTTTTACTAAGGCATTGCCAACTTCAACATTTGAAAGACTACTACACAAGATTAGAATGTGTCAACTCAAAGATGTAATGTAATGTTGCCATTAGGGGAAGTCTAAAACAAGTTGTACTCTTTTCCTTTAACTAAGATTTTGTCCTATTGGGTTTTCTTGGCAAAGGTTTTTAACGAGGCAGCTTGTAATAGAAGATTGTGTACCATTTTTCCTTCATTAGGTTTTTATCTCACAGGATTTTTCCTAATAAGGTTTTAACGAGTATCTACCAATGGACATCTATGGGGGAGTGTTATGAATATATTATTAAGTGGATGTCCATCATGATCAAAATAAAGTTTTGATGTACTTTAAATTCTAATAGTTATTAAAATTAGATCTCTACTTCTTTTATACTTCTTATGCCTATAAATTGATACTCTAATGAAGCATTGTAATCATCTCATTGATTAATAAAATACATTCTCTATTGCTTCCCATATTTTCTTTGTTCTTTAGTTTCTCAATCTCTCTTTATTTTATAACAATTCCAACTAATATAAATAGTTAGGTTGAAATATCAAAAAAGACATTAACCCATCTTCAAATGGTCAATTTTTTCATAAATAGTACAAAAATCTCCAAACTACGCGATATTCTTAATTATTTACCAAAATATTATGAAAAGAGAAGTATTGGTATTATATAATACTAACTCGCCATCAACAGAAGCGATTTTGCCTCTCCCTCTTTTTTTTTTCTTTTTTGTCTGATACAAATATCAACAATATCATTATTATTCATTTTATATTATTTTGATAAATAATTATGGAATTTTTTTCCAAAACATATTAAGAAAATGTTGTAGTTTGGAATTTTTTTTATATTTTTCATATTTATTTTATGATTTATGTTTAGAGTTTGTGACTGTCTCATCTCAATAATATCATTTTCAATGTTCAAATTTTATTCTCCTATTAAAAAGATAATATGTCTTATCATTACATCTAAGTGAAAAATTAATAATATATTAATGCTTGAAACAAAACAATCACTAATAGACACTGATGACGTCAGAAATGGTATTTACTAATGGCTTTATTGTAACAGCCCGATTTTGGGTCTAGTCGGAACAGTGGTTTTGGGACCACAAATCCGACGAGGAAAAATGTAATGGCCTGAATTTTTAGAGGTGTCGAAACGGTGATTCAAGATCACTAAATTTAAAAAATGGGTAGAAAAATTATTAATTTAGTGAGTATAAGTTAAATGTGAAGTTAGGAAAATTTTTGAAATAGTAAATAGTACACTAGAAATAAATATTAAAATAATTAGAATAAAAAATGAGGTATCGAGACCTCGGGGATTTTAAACCGAGCCATAAATATTTTTATAAATATTTATGTAGTGTTAAAAAGTTAGTATTAAAGTTTCGTTAAGAAATTTTAAAGTTCCGATAATTAATTGATCAAAAAGGACTAAATTGTAACAAATGCAAAATTATGGGAAATGATCAAATAGCTTAAATGATAAAAGGAAGAGGGCTTAAAAGGAAAATAGACCCAAGGTCTATTTGGGCTGGACGGCAGAGGCATGAAATCAGCAACAAAGTAAGGAGAATTAAGGGAAAAATTGGAATATTGCAAAATTTACTTAATAAAGTTAGGACCAAAGTGGAATTATCTAGATTTCTCTTTATTTTTCTGCATTCTCATCAGCAAAAACACCATAGAAGGGTTTTCTTAAGCTGGTTCTTCCTATTTTTACTGCAGGTAAGTTCAATTCTTGATTATTTCTTGAAAATTTTGTGTTTTTGTGACTTTTACAACTAGGCCCACTTATTGTATTCATTAGTTTTTGATTCTATGAAAGAAGTTGAAAGTTTCTATGAATACATGCTGGAAGTATATGATTATTTAGCATGGAATTAGAGCTTTAAATTGTTCATATGCTGATTTTATTGAAAGAATTGAATAGAAAGTGAATGTTTGGGACCTAATAGTAAAAGAGTTTGAAGATAGAGTTATATGTGGAAATTCTGAATTTCAATAGTTGTGAAACAACTTATAATGTCTAGGTAAAGTATTAATTGAGAAAATGAAATTAATTGAGGGGTTAATTGAGAAAGGACCGAATTGTATAAACTGTGAAATTTGGGACAAAAAAGAAATCAACATTTTGCACTAAAACAATTTTGGACAGCAGCAGTAGTATAACTTTGAAAAATCACCAAAAATTGTGGGAATTGAATTAGAGGGTGAATAAAATATGAAATTAAAGCTCATTGAGTCTAGTTTTTCATAGAAGAAACGGTGTAAGCAATGGAATTGTAAATCATGAGATATAATTTATATGATTAGAATCCTTAATGAGTCTATTTTCAAAGGAAATAAACGGAAACATCATCCGAATTCTGTACAATTAGATAATTCATTTTTAGTGAAGAGTGGTCGGAACTGTCAGACAGCGAAGCAGGGGAAATTTTAAAGAATAAACTGTACTATTTGGCTGAACCAAAAATTCTGAAAACTTTATGGTAAGAAGGTATGTGAGTCTAGTTTCAGGGAAAATTAACGGATCTTAATTTGGAGCTCTGTAGCTCCAGATAAAAATAATTTAGTGACTCTGACTCGGATAAACAACTTTGAATATACATGTGAGTGAATAGTGAAATTATAACTAGTGTTGTTTAAGTGTGTTATACACATTAAGGATGTGGAATGGAGAGGAGGAGGAGGAAAAATTGGGAAATATATGAATGATTTGTGTATAATTGGTCATATGCTTAATTATAATTGATAAACGATGAAATAGAAATGATGCATATATTTGTGCAGTATTGGTCATGATTTAAGCTCATGTGGGAAAATAAAGTTTATAGTACGTGTGTATTGTATTTGTGGTATATGATTTGGCATGAAGTAATGTCGTGAATGGGTATTTAATTAACACATGTTGGAAATTTGATATATGAATAAATATTGTGATCATGAAAGGGGTGGTAAGGTTTAAATTATGAAATCTTTAGTGAAATGGTTTATTATGTGATTATTTCCAAAAAGAATTATGTTTCAATGCACTAGTTTGCGACTATGGTTGAATGATATGTTTATATCTTGTGTGATGTGCATAGGAAACGGTGTGGAAAGGTAATGAAATAGTAAGTTCATATGGCTAAAAATTAATGATTAAATGTTAATTTCATGAATTATATAATGTATGATGAGATATATTTATTGTTGAAATGAGAATAAAATAAAAATGCGAAAACCGAATAAATGATCAAATTGAGCGGAACGCCGGATTTGAGTACTTCTGATCAGTGACAAAGTGATAAGTGGTAGCTTTAGCTACACTTATCTGATCAAGAGGCAAAGTGATAAGTGGTAGCTTTAGCTACACTTATCTGATCAAGTGACAAAGTGATAAGTGATAGTTTTAACTACACTTATCTGATCAAGTGACAAAGTGATAAGTGGTAGCTTTAGCTACACTTATCTGATCAAGTGACAAAGTGATAAGTGGTAGCCTAGCTACACTTATCTGATCAGGGACAAGTGATTAGTGATCATACGTAAGACTATAGTTATACTATGGCAAAGTGGAAGTGAAGTACTCAATTTCCCGTAACCGTTCCCTAATTTGATTAAGGATGGTAAGTGACAAATGGGCCCAAAAGAATTAAAGTAAATGGTTAAGTGGTAGTGTATTTATACCAGGATGATGCTGTTATTTTAAAGTGACATTTTCATTGCAAAATTGAGAATTTCATAAATGTGTTATTGAATGGTATAATCGATAAACGTTGAGTTAAATGGTAAGTATGTATTAGTGTTGAACTTAATGTCATTGAGTTGTACGTGAATTAAATGGAAATTGCTAGTGATATGGTTTAAATTGTGAGCATGAGAAATTACGAATTGAATGGAATGGAAATGAAGCATTGAATTGCATGAGTATGTATCGGGTCTCGTAGGCCCTAATTATTATGATTATAATATTTTGAGGATATATTGTGAAAAATTATAGAAGCATGTTAATTATTTTGAAAGTTTTAATTTAGATGAAATTTTATAACTCGGTTAAATACGTTTACAAGTGTATGTGTTTTAGTAATGCCTCGTACCCTATTCCGGTGTTGGATACGGGTAAGGGGTGTTACATTTATAAAATGTCTTAGGATAATTTTGATAATAACCTTTACATCATTATTCAAAGATTCTATAAAATATATAAAAAGGGAATACATTTTGATACTATAAATGTGATGTCCTCTTACCATGACAGTTGTCCTTTGTTTTTCCATTATTTTAACTATCTTTGTTGGAATTATGAAAAAAGAAAAGAATAAATAGGAAAGGGAAAGGAGATGGAGATGGAGATGAGAGATGAGAGAAATGAAAGAAAGAGGATAAATAAATAATTTCGTGTTAGAGTTTTTTTTAGTGTGGTAATTTTGTTGTTATAAGTTTATTATGCACTAAAATTTATTTTTTTATATTAGTTTTGTAAAATTTATTGATATATGTATATGTTTGTGTTGTATTTATTTTATTTTATATTATATTTTAATTATTTTATTATGATACCACTAACATTTATTAATTAAATAATTAAAAATTTAAAGAAGATATTTTTAAACTTTTTTTTAAAATTTAAATGATTTATCACATAACTAATAAATGTTGAATACAGATAAAAACTTGATTTATTGGTTTTTATTTTATTGTTAAATGATGAATTTAGAGGATTTGTTTGTATCTACTCACAATTTGGATATTCAATGCTTGAAAGAAAATAGTTATTTTATGTTGGGTAAATTACACCAATAGTCACTCAATTTTGGGGTAGCTAACAAAACAGTCACCTAGGTTTCATTTTAGTCACTCAACTTTTGAAAAATAACAAAATAGTAACTAACGTTATAAAAAAAGTGACACAATTGTCACTGATTAACAGTTTTCGTTAGTGTCTTAACGGGACCACTGATGTGGCAAGTTAACTGCTGATGTGGCCAGTTAACTTGTCACGTGGGATGTCCATAGTAGAAACCCACCCAATTTAAGAAGAAATTGAAAAAAAAAATCCTAAAAACCCCTTAATAACAGAGGAGGAGGAGAAGAAGAAGAAGAAGAGACTATAAAAAAAAGTCTTCTTTGCCTAATTTGGCTGGTTCTGATTCTTTGCCATTGAAACACCATGTCTTTGCTCTTCTTCTTCTTATTCTTCTTCTTGACTCTTTCCTCTGTAACCTTCCACCATTGAAACACCATGTCTTTCGAAGATGTAATACAACCACCAAATAGATAAATCCCAATTTCACTAAAACACCCAAAAACAAAGACAGATAAAATTTTTTTCAAATTCGAATCAATGAAAAAGAAAAAAAATTGGCCATCGATTGAACCAGCAAGGGAGTTGAATAAATTTGGAAAAGACCCAGAAAAGAAAATCTTGCAAAAAGTGGGTCATTTATTCAAAATTTGAAGATTTGAACATTACCTTCCATGCTCAGAAGTGAGGAGAAGCTTGGGTAAATGGCCTTCCCCTTGTGTTACTGTGACCCCCAAAGCAATAGCATCCTGGTTTGAAGCTACAACAGTCATGCTTGAGTAACTGCAGAAGAATATGAAGCAATTGGGTTAAAGCTTTGGCCTTAGATCGTTACCTTTGAAGTTTGGAGGAATCACTTGCAGAGATGCAGTATGGGTTGATTTGAAAACTGAAGGCATCTCCATTTTTTCTCTTCTTCTTCTCCTCCTCCTCCTCCTCTTCTTCTTCTTCTTTTCCTCTTCTTAAACCCTAAATTGGTACTGATAAAGCTATTAAATTGGTGGTAACCGGCCAGCTAGAGGGTTTTTTTGACACCAAGCATGTCGTCATCTGCCATGTCACTTTGCTGTGACGTCAATGAAGGAAAACGACAAACCAGAAAATTTAAAGCGGCAAGGACTAATGATGTAATTTAAAATTGCGAAAGTACTTGAGAAACCCGAAAATACTTGTCTGGAATTATTCAATTAATGTACAAATATAATTAAAATGAAATTAAAAGTTGAAGGGCTTATATCATTAAATATGGAATGTGAAGGCCCTTAAATTGGATGATGCTTTTATTTAATACTGGTATTAATTTCCCCCTTATGCTATACACGATTTCTAATTAAATTGTTTTAAATAACAAAGTCAAAAATCGCTTTGTCAATAAAAGTAAAAACTAAGAAACATAAAATGGTAAATTACACCAACAGTCATTCAACTTTAAAAACTAGATTTCAGACCTTTACATAACTTTTCTTCTGTTTTTTAAAATTTTAAAAAATTAAACTTTTTAGAAATGTATTTCAATTTATTTTAAATTACATATTAGTAATTTCTTTACTACTATTTGAAAACCAATTTACAGTCTTTAGATATATTAAAATTATTACACACACCATAAATTTTAATTTAATATCACAAAGTTGACCTTTTATATTGATTGGTTATATATTTTTACTTCTTGAACCAAATTGATTCAAGCATATGTTTTCTGCAACTAAAAGATGCACCATTAAGATATTTCTCAATATCGTTTTAAATTTTTAACATTATAAAAATAACTATATTTTGTATTATAGTTAAGCAGACCTATATTTAATTTAAATAAAAATATTAAAAATTTTGAGTTTAATTTTTTTAAAAATTAATATTATTTAAAACTACATTATAAAAAATAACAAATAATTATATCTTTTAAATTGATGCATACAACCATCTTGTTCATCCCACAAATATACAAGCTAGTTTATAATATAATAAAGATAACATAAGATTACAAATAAAAATTTTCAACTTACAATTGCAACAATTATTTTTTTTAAAATATTTATTTTTAATATTTTATTATACCCTTATATGATATTTATCAACCACTAACTTTACTTCTAGAGTCCAAAAACTCTACGAGTGGTGTAGCAAATATTTTTCTTATATTTTTTTATTTTCTGAAATTATTATTAAAAATTATAAAAATACCGAACTAAATAATTTAAATATATTTCAGGAGACCAATTAAATATTAACCCTACGTCGTCATTTCATTAAGACTGCAATTACAGTTAATGGATGGATAATGAAAATGTTACAACCCAATAAAGTTAATAACAAAATATAATATTTGATAGCTAGGTGAGTATTTGGAATTTACCCTACCGTCTACTAGAAGAGAATTTAAAGGAAGAAAAAGAGATATGAAGCGCATCTAACTGAGTCGTATGGTGGACCCTTGACAGAGACATGTGGCTTTAGTTTAGTAGCAAGGCAAGAAAGCCCTGGAATTGTACCTACGGAGACTTCTACAACATTCACTCCATGTTTCATTTGCCCTTTTATAGAAACACACATCTTCACTTGTACCACAGGCAAAAGATCGAAAGAGTAAAAACAAGAAAATGTCAGATGAAATAATCCTGCTGGACTTTTGGTCTAGTCCATTTGCAATGAGGGTGAGAATTGCATTGGCGGAGAAAGGAATAGAGTATGAAGCAAGGGAAGAGGATTTGAGCAACAAAAGTAGCCTACTTTTGAAGATGAATCCAGTTCACAAGCAAATCCCAGTGTTGATTCACAAGGGTAGACTCGTTTGTGAATCCCTCATCATTGTTCAATACATTGATGAGGTTTGGTCTCACAAATCTCCTCTGCTCCCTTCTCATCCTTATCACAGAGCCAATGCCAGGTTCTGGGCTGACTTTGTTGACAAAAAGGTTACACCTTACCCTACAACATCAGTATGATTTAACCAATTTTCTTCAATCTTGTATTTGTTTTACCATTGAATATGAAAATTGCAGATATATCCCACTGGGAAGTTAGTATGGGGTGCAACAGGTGAGGTCCAAGAAGCTGCAAAGAAAGAGCTAATTGAGAGCATGAAGGTGCTAGAAGGAGAGCTTGGAGACAAGCCTTACTTCGGTTGTGAGAGCTTTGGGTTTACAGATGTGGCATTGATTCCCTTCTATACTTGGTTTTACTCATTGGAAACCTGTGGGGATTTCAGCATTATTGCAAACTGTCCAAATTTGGTAGCATGGGCTAAAAGATGCATGCAAAGAGAAAGTCTATCCAAATCTCTGCCAGACCAATATAAAGTTTATTGCTTTCTCATGGAACTTAAGAAGAAGTTTGAAGCCAAATAAGATGGTTTATTTACTACCCACTTTTAGGCCTTTATATAAACTCAGCTTGTTAAATAAGAAGGCATGTTTTTTGGTGTAATCAGTATAACTTTCCGCTTTGAATGTGTTTTTGTTTAATAAATCAACTAGCTTTTGTCTTTGAAGTTCTAATTCCACTATCAAAATTGTTTGTTTGTTTTTTCTTTTAATATACTTTTAATAATTGTAATGGAACTAAGCCAATGGATGAAATATTTCCCTCTTTAATTATTATAGTGCAATATACCGATACATTGATAATAGCATATCAATTGTTTGGTGTACTTTGCGTAACACTGGGAAAAAACACAACATTTTGTCAACGATTTTAAATAGTAAACCTTAACTTGTTACTTAAAAATGGTTTTTATCAAAGTTTATAATGATTTTTACGCATTTGGCGGATGAACATTCAGTTCCAACATTGTTTTATGAATGAATTTTGCGTTTATATGGTTGTCTTTTAGTTTTAGTTTTTTTTTTTTCAAAATGAGTTTAAAGTGTTTTAAACTCAAAAATTTCGTCCCTTACATCTTATGTTCGACATTCATGGTATAGGTGTTGGTTTTCAGCCTTTAAAGGGTTAAAAATTCATCTCAGGTGTTTAGAGCCTAGTACCCTTGCCATGGATATTGATACTCAACTTGGCAGAATGTAATATTCCATGGTACAGGGACTAAGTTCCGGTTCCTGAGGCCCTAGGTACTGATATCTAAACCCTGAACAATATCATTGTATCGTTTTAGTATTTTTAAACCTTCTAAGGCTCGTATTCGATCCCAAATACCTCTGAACACCTACAAGTCAATTCTAAATGCTACTTTTGTTGCTCAATTTCTCTTCCTCCGTTCTCCGCCAATGCAATACTCACCCTCATTGCTAATGGGCTAGGCCAAAAGTCCAGTAAGATAAGTTTCATTTGCCGTTTTCTTTTCTTTTTTCTCTTGATCTTCTGCATGTAGTACAAGTGAAATATTTGTTTAAATAGAAGGGAAAATAAAACATGAACGACTTTTGAAATAAAAAGTGTTTTTTGAACCCAAATATAAAAGTTATAATTTTTAACTTTTGCGTTTGGAAAAAAAAAACATTTTTAGAGTTTTTAACCATTATTTATAATTTGGTGTCTATTATGTAATATCTATTGTAGTGGAATATTTTTTAAAAATACTTATAATGTTTTAATAGTTATAAATGAAAAGCTGCAAGTGATCTAAAAGTTATATCAGTTGGTTATTAACAAAGATTTGTCACTATTCATAGTGATAAGATATGTCCCTTAAATACCAAAAGTTATGTCACTTGGTTAGTTAATAAAGAATTATAACTATTCAACTATATATCTATTGGATAGTTAAGCTTATTGGTAATACATGTGACTATCCTAACAAGCAATTTGGATAGTTATGTCTATGTGAAGAGATACGAGAACTCTTATAAATAAGAGTGAACTTTCATTTGCATGCACAAAAAGAAAAACATAAAAAACAAAACTTCTTTCTATTCTCTAACCATTTTTTTATGTTCAAATATTGGTGCATAAAGAATTATTGTAAAAGTTCTTTACAAAAATTGATACTCTTGCTATGTTTCACTCAATATTCAGTGGATCATTTTTGTCAGTGCAAAATGTAGACAATCATTAGGGTCATTGTATGCTTGAGGTTCATTTACTTTAACTCTTTTACACATCGAAATATAGGTGGGGGCCAATAAAATCTTAAAAAAAAGTGGCATTGCTACACACCGTGAAGCCTTTGTTAATTTCTCATAAATTTATTTTATCTTCGCGCACCAACATATATTGGGTATATACTTATTTCTTTATTGAAATTTATTTCAAATGTATAACATCATATATTTGAATTCTTAATGATTATACTTTAATGTTTAAAATATAGTTTATATATTTAAATTAAGCTTTACAAATAAATAATATTATTTATATAAAAATATTTTAAAATTTATTATTTTATATAACAAAATATTAATAATAAGTTACAATAAATTATTTTTAAGATTTTTTTATTGAAACATCGTAATGTTAACAATTTTGAATATTATTAAAATGTATATTTTTTACTTTATAACATCATGTCTAAAATAAAAATTTATTTTTAAAAATATTTCTTTTACAATAATACTAAACACTTAAATTTTAAACTGAAATTTTTAAAAACAAATAGTAAACTAGCACTTAATCTTATTAGAAATGAGTAAGGCTCTAATACTAAACTTACCAAGGCCTATCAAAAATGTGACATAGAGTGCATCATGACTCATGCCTTGTCTATCATGGTCTTTTAAATTAAATTTTCAAGTCATGTTTATTTTATAAATTAATCAACTTTAAATTAGAATATAGTTAATAAAAAGCATAATGAACCAAGAATGGAAAAGTTAAGATAAAATTCATCAATGAATTTTTTTAATTGTAATCATTGAGTGAGGTCGATTTCTTCGAGAGAATTTTTTGAAGTGGACAAAATGTCAAGATGGGGACAATATATTGAAAGTTTTAGTAGCCCGATCAATTGCCTAATAGACAACACTTCAAAAAGTTTTTCTAAAATTCTTAAAAATGCATTTAAACGGAAGTATTTTTTTATTAGATGTCTAAAAAGCCGCTTTTTGAATAATCCTAATAGAATTTAATATAAACATTTTGAACTCCTCTAATTTAAAGGAAAATTATTTGGTACAGAGTTTTTAGGCTCCATAAGTAAAGTTAGGAGATCGAAAAGTGTATAGTAAAATAATAAAAAATAAATATTTTTAATAAAAGAAACAAATTAATTTTTTAAATTTATTTGTGGAATAAAAGAATAAACTAATAGTGTATCAAATACTCACCCATATTTAAAATACTAAAACACACATTTTCATGAAAAAAAACTTCCAAGCTAAACTTTTCAAAATTATTTTTTACCTGCAATTGTTAGAGATTAACTTTATTTTTGGAAGCGGAAGAAATCCTGACATGGTGATAATACTTCGAGATTATTAAAGTCTTGCTTGAAACGTGTTGGTTTGGATCCATTGTAAAATTGGCTTACTATCGTTTCTTAACTATTTGTACTTTGGTTGGGTTGTTAATTGGTCAGGCCTAAAGCTTTGGCCCAAATTTAAAAAAATGACCAAATCTATATGAAAATGCTGGCCTTCAGATTTCACAGTGATAGATTGAAGGAGAACCATTATTGTCATTTTCGGTTCTCAACAAGTTCTCATTTGTTATAAGCCTTCAACCTCCCCGTCCTTTTATTTATTTATTCATAGGTAAGATATGATAATATTTAAGGAAAAGCTGTGAAATAAACAAAGGGTATGTGGATGAGCGTTTCCTGACTGACTGTGCACTTGCGCATTAAAACACTGAATTTATATAATAATTTTTAAAGTCCGGTTTTACTGCAAGCATACAGGTCAGTTGTAATATTTATAGTGTTACAATGAAACACCGAAGTATCCCAAGGATTGAACCCAAAGGAAGAGGCGGTTGAGCAATAACTAGCATACACAATAGAGTCTAAGTAGCTACTAATATGATTTTATAGTACAGCAGCCCATAAAAGCTGATTTTTGCAAGAAAATTAAATATTCTACCATAATGACTAAATTGCAAAAAATGCAAACTAAAGGGACAGTCTAGCAAATAACTAATGGGGATTGGTTGACTTCGATATAGTTCACCAAATTTCGGACTTAGGACATAAATCACTTAAATTACTAAGTGGTTCCATTTTATCTTCCAATCTCAATTTTACCAGCTTAGACGAATTAGGTCTGGCTTATCTTCCGACCTTACCGATTAATTCGGGACTAACGAATGGGTGCACGACAATATTACCTTCCGGTCTCACATTATCTTAATATTCCCTTAGGGGCATCACTACCTAAGTTCTTAGTTCTGTTCAAATTAGTCCAATTTGTTACGATTTAGTCATTTGTTCAAATAGTTTTAGTTTATCTAGATCTCCATCAACTAACTTCCTTAAAGGTTTAGCTACACATGTTCAAAGTGAAGAAAATAAACATAGTAATGGAAAACAAGATAGTCATGAAAGTAAAGTTTGAGAGAAATATAAAGTTGAGATTTTTATGCAAAAAAACTTAAATAGTATGAAATCAAAAACATTTAACAAAGAAATCTAAAGCAAGAAACATAAAATCAACAAGTTTTGACAGATTTAAAGTAAAATAAACTGAAATACATTAAACTAAAGTTTAGAGAGTCTTAAAATAGAAGTACATAAACTGGAAATATAAATAAACATTTGCTATAGTGTTAACCAACTTAACTAACATAAAGAACAACAAGAATAAGAGTTAAATGTAGAAAAATAAACTCTGATCTAAAGTAGAAGAGAAAAATAAAAACCCTAGAAAAAGTGCAGAGAAAACTAAAGAAAACCTAGAAAAAACTAAACCTAAATTAAGCTAATGCGTGTGTGTCTCCTCCTCAGCAATTTTTGGTTGTTTTGAAGTGTATTCTGATGACTTTTTGGTGCCAAAAATGCCCCTACACAGGCCTTGTGTGGTTGGTGGGCTAGGTAGACAAATGTTTCCCTCTTTGTCCAAGTTTGTCCCTTTGACGAAGGTGATATCGCGATATCTCGAATAGTGTTGAAACTTGGAGTCTTCCTTAGGAGGTGGATATCGCGATACCATTGAAGGTAGTCATTGGTCTTCTATATTGTTGGAGGTATCGCGATCCCAAAGGTTAGATTTCGCGATACCTTTACCCTAGCGCCATTCTTGCTCGTTTTTGACCTCCAACATGTCCTTACAGCACTTAAACACACGTGAGGCCTCCAAATGGCACTAGCGGCCAATTTGGGTAAAACAAATAGAAAAATTGAGATATTTTCACTTATTATCTGAAAATATGAAAATAAAGAAAATAACAAAAACTACACTAAAAACTCTATTTTGCTCGAGCAAAAACTCCTTAAGTGTGTTAAAAATGTAACACCCCTCACCTGTTCTAGTCGCCAGACCCGAGTAATAAGGTGCTACAACATAATTCAACAATTCAATAAATACCTTACTTAATGAAAATTTAATTGTTTATCAATAAATTACGGATATAATTAAATATATTAAATAATTATAATTCTACAAGGACCTAATTACATAATACAAGCATATAGTAAGAATGGATTGTAAATTTATGAAGTTAAAAGTCAATATTGGAAATTCATAGATGGTATCGATACCTTCTGAAAATCGATACCAAAATTCAATTCTATTTACTTGAAAATCAATAATATCGATATTTATTTTATGGTATTGATATTTTATGAAAAATTATCGATACTTAAATAAAAATCGATACCATTTTGGCATTCTATTTGTTTTAAAACTGTTCATATGGTCAAGTATCGATACCAATGCCAAAATATGGATACCTAACATCAAAATGGTAAAATTTCATCTTCTAAGAGTTTATACCGTGCCAAATTTACCTAACAATTAAAATACAATAATATCATTTATTCAAACACTTAAAATCTAACCAACACTACACCAAAACAGGCTTTTAGCGCCGCTAAAAGAAATGCGCCGCAAAAAACGCCGCTAATGACAGCGTCGCTAACTTTAGCGACGTTTTTAGAAATAAACGCCGCTAAAGGTCATGACCTATAGCGGCACTTTGCCAAAAACGCCACTAAAGACCATGACCTTTAGCGGCGTTTTTGCAACAAACGCCCGTAAAGACCATGACCTTTTAGCGGCGATTGTGGAAAAAACGCCGCTAAAAAACCTGACCTTTAGCGGCGGTTTTTCAACAAACACCGCTAAAGACCTTGACCTTTAATGACGCTTTTCTTTCAAACGCCGCTAAAGACCCTGACTTTAGCGACGTTTTTTTAAAACACGCCACTAATTTTGGCAGATTTGTAAAAGAAAATTTTCTATATTTTCAGCACTCCTGTAAAAACAAATCAGAAAAAACCAAATCCAAACCAATTAAATGCAATAAATCTATATAATATTTAAAATTAAACGAATAATATATAATAAATATCAATAAATAAAATAAAATTCGTATTATTCTTACAAAAATGTTAAAATTTAAAATGATAATTAAACGTCAAAATGATAAAAATATTTACACGATAGTCTAAGATGGCAGCTGTTGCTGAAACATCTTCATCATATTCTGAAGTTGTTGCTGGAGTTCATCGTACTTTCTACGCTGCTCTGCTTCCTTCGCTGTCGCATCTACTTTAAGCTGCAGCTGGAGTTCTTCATACTTTCGTTGAACCTCAGCTTCTCTCACTGCTGCATCTGCTTTAAGTTGCAGCTTAAGTTCTTCATATCTTTTTTGAACCTCAGCTTCTCTCGATGCTGCCTCTGCTTTAAGTTGTGTAATTTGCTCAACTGTTGTCGCTTGCATCTGAACCATCTGGTCTCTTAACCTTTGGACTTCAGCTTGAGCCTAACTCCCCGAAGGCATGTATTGTTGCGAGCTAGATCCAAAATATTGGGATGGGTTAACAAAAGATCATTGAAACCAAAATCGACCATACCTTTCAGGACCCAAAACTTCAGTGATAATCCGGTTATCAATGTCGTCAATATTACAGAACTATCACTAGAAGGCATCGCATCGTACTCTGCCTTTTTATCCTTTAATTTTTCCTAATAAATTAATCACATAGTTAGGAACGCAATCTATATTAAAAAAACAAATGCAACATATCTTAACAATATTTTCATTACAAGAGATGAAATAAACCATTAGAAAATAAACACTAAAAATAATTAAAACAAGTCAAATAGTATTAAGCAAACGTACCATAATTTCTGCAGCTTCAGGAGTCATAGGGTTTCCATCTTTCTTCCTATGTGTCATGTCAAAAAGTTGAAGGCGTCCAACTTTTTGACCGGACGACAGTTCCTACAATACAGTAGTAAAAATATTATTTGATAGAAAGTAATAAATATTTGACAGTTTTAAAATATTCAAAATACCTCAGCCTGAGCTACACAAGCAAAACTTTTTGAGCCAGCTGTGTGAGTGAATTTTTATTTCTGCCTACTACTTTTTCCAACTCGCTCACGATCCTACGTTATGAAATTATTAGTACGCTAATTAGTAAATACTATAAACCAAAATAATTACAAGATTTTTGTAGTAACACATGCCACTCATTTTTTCGAAGTCCAAAATCTAATGACCTCTTTCCACTGGTACCTCAGCATTCCCGGCGAGACATTTTGTAATTTCTCATCGAGTGTTATTTTTCTTTTAAAGTAGTCTCTCTTTAAAGTGCTCT
This sequence comes from Gossypium hirsutum, assembly GCF_007990345.1. Lineage (NCBI taxonomy): Eukaryota > Viridiplantae > Streptophyta > Magnoliopsida > Malvales > Malvaceae > Gossypium > Gossypium hirsutum. The sequence continues at coordinate 53,612,703 of NC_053449.1, read as the reverse complement.
TATGGTCTCTCCATTTTTTTCCCAATGCCTTCTTTACATAAGCATCGGAGACCTTTAGAGCAAATCTCGCCTACAAAAAACACAAGTTAAGAAAGTAAATACAAATGAAACTTAAACCCAAGTACTATAAATGACACTAACGTTTTGTTACCTTAATATTATCGAGAGCTTGGTTCTTGTTACTTTCGGGCATTTTATGCCAGGACTCGTAGTTAATTGGCAACATATTTGCATTCCATGCTAGAATGCCCAAGTATCCTGCTAAAAGGCGAGCTTTTGATCCAACAGGCTGACCAAAGCTATTACTGCATACTTGGACACGCTCGACTGGATCTAGCTCGTATAAATCCCTCAGTAGCGTACGTCATCGAACTCTCCGCGTCCCACCACTTTCAGCTGAAAAATGTTATATTGTAATATAAGAATTTTAAAAATAAATAAACAAAAAGTCAACACGCATGTAAATTAAATGTTAAATTACTTTGAACTTCTATAAGTTCCTCAGGTGTAATCGGAACATTCGAAAATCCAACAGCAGTCTGTTGTTCAGTTTTGTTTGTTTCTGCTGAGTTTGAAGTACCTTGAACAATGCTTAGCTCTCGCACTTGTTTCTAGGCATTTTATCTACAATACAAATAAAATAGTTGAAAAATTAGTATACAATTACAACAATATATAATAGCACATATAAAATAGTTGAAATATATAATAAGACCAATATTTATATTATGATATTACATATAATTAAATAATCATAAAAGCTTACTACATTTTAATTCGTAAATATCTTCATCCGTATCCTGGCGGACCCATTGAAATTGTGTACTAGTACTAGGGATGTTTTCATTTAAGTTTTGTTCTGAAAAGGGCAAAGTTTGTGTTCTATCATCAATGCCATCTCTACTTCCACTGCCCATGTCAAACAAGTCTCTAGGGATGTTACGGAGTACAGCGTACCAACCCTCATCAGTTGGATCTTTTGAGTAAAAAATTTGTTTGACTTGAGAAGAAAATACATACGGCTCATCAATCAATTATTGTCCTGTGTGAATCAATCGAGCAAAGTTCACTATTGTGAAACCAAATTGATCTTGCTTAATTCCACGAGCAGTATTAACATCGGCCCAATCACCTCGAAATAAGACAACTTTCCATTTTCCGTAGTAATCCAACTCAATTATGTCAGTAAGAAGTCCAAAATATTCCACATTTCCCTCGACATGATTATTGTCCCTACCACTAGCATAACTTGTAATTGAGGAATTAACAACTATTCCACAGTTTTGCGTTCTCCTCAATCTCTCACGATATTTTGTATGAAATCTGAAACCATTGATGAGGAACGCACTATATCTTTTAACCACCCGATTTGGACCTTGGGAAAGCCATTTCACTTCGTCGGTGACGTTCTTCCCACTCCAAACCTATTGAATGGAAAGTAAAATAAGTAATTAAGAATGTTATGAGAGAACATTATTATTTGTCACTGAAAGCTCCAATTGCATACCGATTGGCTTAACCATTCATGAAAAGATTCTGTGAACAACTTATTGATATCTCGATGTTGTGTTCTTCGGGTGCGCGAACGAGATCTCAATATTTGTTTGTACTCACTATGTTAAAAATATGTTCAGTTTGTTAGAATATAAACAATTTTTAATTGATGAATATTTATCAAATTTGTAGAACTTACTTGCGTAAAGGTTCCATTGATTCGTGGTGAAACAGAACATATCGATGTGCTTGTACCCACGATAAATCATCTAATTCTGTAATTTCAACTTTTCCGATTGGTTCTCCAAAACTTTGGAACAAATAAGTATCGGCGAAGTTATGATCCGTGAGTCCAACATTTCTATTTGGTCTATTCAATCTTGTTTCAACATCTTCCAAATATCTTGAACAGAAGGTCATACATTCCTCTGCCAAGTAGCCTTCAGCAATCGATCCTTCTGGATAACGTTTGTTGCGGCAGTAAGACTTTAATTTGGATAGGAACCTAAACACGATATACAACATTATCAAAAGTTGTTACTAAAGGCATATAGGTGAATAAAGGAAAATTTTAAAAATTGTAATTAACACCTTTCTATGGGATACATCCATTGATAGAAAACGGGTTCGCCAAGAATTGCTTCATGCGGGAGATAGATTATCAAGTGAACCATAATTGTGAAGAAGGAAGGTGGGAAGATTTTCTCCATGTTGCATAAAGTCAAAGCAGCTCAATCCTGTACCTTCTGAAGTTCTTGAACATCCAAAACTTTACCACAAATGGCTTTCATTATATTGGATAGTTCAATTATACAAGACGTCACCTTCTTCGACATACAATATCGCAGAGCAATTGCCAGTAAATCTTGCATCAAGATGTGATAGCCATGTGATTTTAGCGAATACAGTTTTCAATCTTTAACACTAACACATCGAGATATATTTGATGCATACGCATCTGGAACCTTTATATCCTTCAACACCATACAGAACACTTCTTTCTTTGTCTTTGACATTGAAAAAATAGAAGGCGGCAACTGATATTTCCGATTAGGAAGTGGATTCGGATGAAGATCAAGTCGAATTCCCATGTGGACTAAATCAAGTCGACTCTGAAGATTGTCTTTTGATTTTTCGTCTACATTTAAAATTGTACCGACAATGTTCTCGCAGACATTTTTCTCAATGTGCATAACTCAATATTGTGTCGTAAAAGTTGATGCTCCCAATAAGGCAACTCAAAAAAAATACTTCTTTTTTTCCACAAGTCCGCCTCATTAGGATCATCCTCTTCATCCGAGTCATCATCAACTTCATCATTTGATATTCTATTTCTTTGCGTGTTTGTCGGTTGGTTCATCTTCCCATAACTGAAATTCATATTTTCCAATATGGACAAGATTTCAGATCCACTGGTCTGCGAAGGAGCTTCTCTGAACTCTTCAGTACCGTCAAATACTGAACTCTGAAATCTAAATCTATGATTTTTCGGTAACCACCGACAATGCCCCATGTAAGAGAACTTCTTTCTATTGTATAACCATTGCGAACATGTTTGTGCAGCACAACAAGGACACGCATAACGACCCTTTATACTCTAACCGGATAAATTGGCATAAACGGGGAAGTCATTAATGGTCCACATCAAAGTTGCACGTAAATTAAAGTTCTCCTTTCTCAGCACATCATATGTCTCGACACTAGCCCATAATTGTTTTAACTCTTCAATAAGTGGCTGTAAATAAATGTCGATATCATTCCCGGGCCCTTTCTCTCCAGGGATAATCAAAGATAAGATAAGGGAAGATTGCTTCATGCAAATCCACGGAGGCAGATTGTAAGGAACAAGCACTACTGGCCATGTACTGTACGCAGTGCTCATGATCTTGAAAGGATTGAATCCATCAGATGTTAGCCCAAGCCTCACACTCCTAGGATCGCTTGCAAAGCTTGGAAATTTATTGTCAAATGATTTCCAAGCTAAATAATCTGACGGATGCCTTAATAATCCATCATCGGTTCGTCCATCATGGTGCCACGTCATAGACTCCGCTGTCTTCGACAACATGAAAAGCCTTTGAAAGCGGAAAATACCGCAAAATCTTGACTGGCTTCTTTCTTGACTGTGCATCATTTTCATCGTCGTTCCTATCTTCTGTGTTTCTACTTATCCAACGGGATTGGCCGCATACATGACAGCACTGTTGGTTTCTCCGATCACCCCAATCTACTATGGATTTTGTTGTACCCAAGGCCTAAATCTTTTATCATTTTCTTCATATCTTTGCATGACTGAGGGATTTTTGCAAACGGAAACATTTCTTTCAAAAACTCTAACAGCATTGTCAACGAGTTTCCGGTCCACCCTCCCAAACATTTTAATTGAAAAAGACGAACACAGAATGACATTTTTTAAAATTTTGATCCCTCATACAGTTCTTCATTTATGTCATTAAGTAGCGCGTAGAACCTCGCCGCTTCTCCATTCGGCTCTTCATAAGGTACACTACTTTCCGGTTCGGTAAAAGCATTTCCACCAATATTACAATCATCAAATGTCACAAAGTTCGCTGGGAACGACTGCACACCATGATTGTGCATATTAAATGCATCCCGCAACATACATTCCATGTCATCCCCTCTATCAGACTGATGATAAGCAGTACTAGGATAAGATACATCCATCGTTGAAGAGGAAGTACTAGGCGGGCATTCTCTATGAAAAAACCATTGTTTTTAATCCCGAACAAACCCATCAACAATTAGATGCTCGTATACAACCTCACGATAATGCCAGTTTATGTTGACACACTTATTACACGGGCAAAGAATCATGTTCTCTTGGCTTGCATATTGAAATGCAAAATTTAGAAACGTCTGTACTCCATTTCGATAATCGTTGCTTACCCTTGACAAATTCATCCAAGACCGGTCTATTTCTTAATTCTTGAAGTCTGATATTGACAATAAATTGCACGGGTTTAGGATTTAGGAATAAGTATAATTAAGCTATGTAAGTTATTTAAGTTATGTATTATGTAAGTTATTTATTATGAAAGTTAAGTAAGTTATGTTTTATGAAAATTATGTGAGTTCAACATTATGTAAGTTATGTATTATGAAAATTATGTAAGTTGTATATTATGTAAGTTATGTAAGTTATGTAAGTTATTTATTATGAAAATTAAGTAAGCTATGTATTATGAAAATTATGTGAGTTCAATATTATGTAAGTTATGTATTATGAAAATTATGTAAGTTGTATATTATTATGTAAGTTATGTAAGTTATTTATTATGAAAATTAAGTAAGTTATGTATTATGAAAATTATGTGAGTTCAACATTATGTAAGTTATGTATTATGAAAATTATGTAAGTTGTATATTATGTAAGTTATGTATTATGTAAGTTATGTAAGTTATTTATTATGAAAATTAAGTAAGTTATGTATTATGAAAATTATGTGAGTTCAACATTATGTAAGTTATGTATTATGAAAATTATGTAAGTTGTATATTATGTAAGTTATGTATTATGTAAGTTATGTAAGTTATTTATTATGAAAATTAAGTAAGTTATGTATTATGAAAATTATGTGAGTTCAATATTATGTAAGTTATGTATGTTGTGTATGTTGTGTACGTATTATATTAAAAATTATATTAAAAATATAAATTAAATTTTAAAAATATATATTAAATTTTAGAAGTATATACATATATATTAAATTTTCAATATATATATTAAATTTTAGAAGTATATACATATATATTAAATTTTCAATATATATTAAAAATATATTAAAAATACGGTAGAAATATATGTTAAAAATATATAAATTTACGTTAAATAAAATTTAAAATTTATATTAAAAATATATATTAAATTTTAAAAAAATATAAATTAAAATTTGAAAGTATATGTATATATATTAAATTTTCAAAACATATATATAAATTAAATTTTAAAATATATACATATTAAATTTTAAAGATATATATTTTTAAAATATATATTAATAAGTTATGTAATGTATGTATTATAAATGGGTAATTCATTGACATTCAATCAATTAATCGATGACTTCATTGTCTGTAAAAGGTAATTAAACACACACATTCAATTATGCAAGTCACATCTAACGTCGATAATTTATTAAATTAGAAGTAAAATTGATAATTCATTGGCATAAATTCGTAAATCCATAAATAATTCACATTAAACCAAATAAACTAATCGATCAATTTGTGTAATTGTTTTTGCTTGGGTAAATAATACGGGGAGAAAATAAAATTATGATTTAAAATTATTAAATTATGTAATAAGCTACAAAATTACGCACAAATTGAGATAGAAATATATAACGCAAAAATTAGTCATGTAAAACCGATACCACATGTTTAAAACCAAAAATCTTAATCAAAATCCCTTTGAGAACTCGAAAATAATAAGTAAACTATAAAAGCAAACATATAACCAAATACGAAATTTAAACATTTCGAGGTGTTTTTTTAATAAAACAATCTATGGAAATATATGAATAAATACCTTAAATTTCCCAAATTTTGGAGCAGACGGTTGCCAAAAAAAAAAAACACAACTAAATTAGTACTCAAAAAACACCAAACCAAAATAAGAGAAAAGAAAACAGTAGAAACCGAAACAGTAGAAATGAAAACAAATTGGTGGTGGACATTGGCACATTGCAAGTTACCACGACATTCAATTATGTAACATTCCATCATGTCAAAAGTACATACCTAGTCACCTAAATTCTTGTCACTATCTCTATATTTGTATCATTTTCCAAGAAATTAAGGCCACTGGATAAACAAATCGTAAGAACCATGTAAACAATACTAATATCTAAACACTAATTTTTCATCATATCAAAGTCTAAAGCATATTTCAAAAAACAAATTATTCAAAGAAAATTTATTTTATTTTTGTACTTTAATCTATCTTGCTCTTACTTACGAATTACTTATCATATAAAATTTTTTATAAGTTTTATAAGTATAAACATGTATCGGATAATAGATAAAACTCAAAATGGTGGGATTGAGACTCATACATAGAAATTGTTAATAATAAAACTTGATTTATAATCTTTAAAGTTCAAGATCTTTACCCTTGTCAATTGAACCAATGCCTCATTGGCAAAATTTTTGCAAATAAAATAATACGTGCATGGTAAATTTAGCCATATCCAAAATTAAAGTATCACAATGCACTATATCTTTTAATTTTTTTTCATCTTCTAATAGTTCTCCCTAAACCCTAAACAACATTCTTACTAAAATAAAAGCAAAGAAAACAGTAGCAATGAAAACATACTTGTAATTTGTTGTTATGAATTAATAAATTAAACCCTAAACTACACATCAAAACATATTGCTAAAAGCACAATAACAAATGATTCCACCGACAGCAATGAAATCTTAACATTTAGTCCAAACCCTAAACCATTTACACTAATAATGAAAGCAATGGAATGAAATGAAAGCATGAGTTCTGTACCTTCAGAACGATGCAGAAAACAGAAATGAAAGCAATGAAATGGAATGGAATGGAATGAAACCCTATACACAAACAAAATAACATCAGTTCATAAGCAATGAAACCATTCCCAAAATAAATTCACATTCGAAGCATTACAGTACCTTCGGGACGATGAACAAAAAATGAAGAGGAAGACCGAATACCCTATTAACAGAGAATACAATTTTTTTTAATTTTAGGATCAACAAACAATAACAAACCAAAAATAAAATTAACAAATACGAGAAAACCCAATGTATACGGAGGCAGAATGGGGAAAGCGAACCTTGAATACTTATTCCCCCGATGACCGATTCCGATGATGCTCCTCGACGTTCTCCGTCAACTGTGTGTGTTGACCGAATGTACGAACCGGATATTTTGTAATTTTGCAAGAAATGGAAACACCCAAACAATGAAATACGGTACAGATGAAGAATTGCTTTTTAGAAATGGCTGATAGGAAAAAAACTTATGAATGTAACTAGGGATTTCAGTGAAACACTTAGGGATTTCAGAGAAAAATAGGAATTGGGGCTGGGAGCGGGGATATACCCCAAAACTGATCTGGTCATTAAAACGATGCTGTTTCATTTAAATACATTTGTGGCGCTAATAAAAAACGCCACTAATCTTATATCTTTTGCAGCGTTTTGAGAAAAAAAGCCACTAAAAATTAAATTCGTCAACGAAACGATGCCGTTTTGTTTAAATTTTAATTGGATCTTTGCGGCGTTTTGCATAGAAATGCCACTAATAATTCACTTGTTATAATATTTTATTTCTTTTTATTTATAATTTTAATTTTTAATATATTTCTGATTTAATACATTATTTTTAAATGATAAAATTTATTAAATTTTTTTAATTTTATACAGTATGAATAATTTAAATATTAGCAACATTAAAATTTATAAATAATTGAAATTATTAAAATATATATTTTTCAATTTTAAATTTTAATCAGTAAAACCTAAAATGTAATTTAATGCTTTTGCGGCGTTTTCACAAAAAACCGCCGCTAATACGGGTAAACATCATCAAAGTGACATCGTTTTATCGAACTTTTCGATAAGAGCAGAACAGTTAACGATGTCGTATTACAGAAATGTTTGCGGAGTTTTAGGAGAAATCGCCGCTAAATCCCCGAGCTATTGCGGCGTTTATTAAAAAGCGCCACTAAAGCAATGTGCTGAAAGAAAACGAAGTCGTTGTGGTTAAATTTTTGGCGGCGTTTTTACAATAAACGCCGCAAATTTGTGCTCTACAGCGGCATTTTCTGTGTAAACGCCGCTAATTATTCAATTTTTAGAAATTTTTTATTTCTCTTTATTTATAAGTTTAATGATTTTTAATAGATTTTTAATTTTGATAATTGTTATGACATTATTTTAAATTGATACATTAATATGAAATTATTAAATTTTTTAAATTTTATGCAGTATATGTATAATTTAAATATAATCAACATTATAATTTATAAATTATTGAAATTATTCAAATAATGTATAACAAATTTAATTTATATATATATATGCTCTATTTTTAAGCTAACAAACGAATCTAACTAACACAATATTAATATGTTTCATAATATAATGTATATATATATATATCGTTGCATATATATCTTTTTCTATAACCCTAATTATACTTAATTATAATCCTACTAATGACGTAATAAGAAGTAAAAAACACAAAGAATTTTAATTTTTTTTTTGCTTTTGTTTTAGATAAGTAATTAAACCCTAAAACCCAAAGCTATTAATCCCTATAACCCGTAAATTTTAAAATTAAAGCCTAAACTCTAACTCGTATTCTTCATGCAACTCCGAAAAGCAAAAACCATGCATTAAGTAACATTCAAATCATTAACGCTAAACCATAAACCATAAACATCAAGCTCTAAAACAGTAAATTTGATCATTATCTTATAAGCCGTAAACACTGACCTCACATTAATACTAAAATGTAAACTTAGCTATTATTAATTTCTACTGGGTACATATTAGACCAAGTAACAACCTCATTTGTCCCTTTTCATTCATTTTCAGTTCTTATTGATATTGAGTACGTACTATATATTAAGTCATTGTTGTGTTCATGTTTGATTAACTAAATATAAAATTATTTTTGGTAATAAAATTATCAATATATAATATTATTTATCACAATATTTGGTGTTTTATATATATAATTACTTTCTTTGATTTATTTAGTCTAACTATCAAAATTAATTTATTATTCTTATAAAATTTTATTCTATTTTTTATTCTTTACAACACAAAAATTTAAGTTTTATGATATTTTATTTTACTCATAATTTAATATATTTTTCTACTAAAGTATTTTAAATAAATTGTGATTGAAAAATAATATATATATAGTTAGGAGTTAGGGCTTCTATTTAATAAAAACAATTTGTATTAAACAATATTGTTTGTTATCATTTTAAATGTAAATTTGACCAATATACAATAAATACAACTTTTTCAACCTATAATATAAAAATATAATTCAAACATTACTTGAGAATATATCAAAGAATGAGATAATTGAAATGGTTTTAGATTTTATTATTAGCGGCGCTTTTCCAAAAAAATGCCGCTAAAAGACCGAGCATTACAGCGCTTCTTCAAAAACGCCGCTGAAGGCCAGAGCATTAGCGGCGCTTTATAAAAAAACGCCGCTAAAGGCCCAAAAATTATGAAAACAGCGTCGTTCGGCTTACGTTTTTTGCGGCGCTTTTTGGAAAACGCCGCTAATGCTTATTTTTAGCGGTGTTTTCCGAGATGCGCCGCTAATGCTTGATCTCTAGCGGCGCTTTTGTAAAAACGCCACTAAAGCTTGGTTTTTAGTGGCGTTTTTTGTCCAAACACCGCTAAAAATGCCGCTAAAAACCTGTTTTGGTGTAGTGCAATGTGCCTTCATTGACACTACAATTCAATATTTGAAACAATATCACATTTCACACCAACTAACAGCATTCAAATTCATATATTCATACATAAAGCATACATATAAAATTACCATATTTCAAATGCCATAATAAGACCTTTCCAAATGACCAAAAACAAGTTCACATGGGCATATATATACCAAAACTAAAATCATATATATATATATATGCAATTACTTATCTACTTTGTATTAATTAGAGTTATACCACATGAAACCATTACTCAATTTATGCACCTAACATAGTTATTAAATTCATACTAACATATATAAACACATTAATTATATATTTTTCAACCAAAACACAATGTCCATTAACATACAAAATAGGCTTATAACTTAAAAGACTTCTTATGTAGCCAAGAACCAAAATAAAACATCACTAAGAAGTTGAGTCCGGGATTATCTTTGGATGCTAGTCTACATACGAACCAAAATTTTCTAACCTGCACATGAAATTTAAAAGAACACACTGAGTATAACTCAGTTGCATTTCTATAATACAAACATTACTAGCAAAATATTATGTATATTAATATTCAATGTAAGACTAAAAATTTCAATACAAATATCAACTCAAATGTAGAAATTCATAAAAATACCATCTATTATAAGCAATTTACTAATATTAATACCTGGCTATTTCCATTCATACATATCCATTTCATATATATATATCATTCTCCATTACAAATTTCATTTCAAATTCTTGCCATTTCAAATCGATACTCAATTTCATCATTTATTTTCCCTACTAACAAGACTCGAACAGGGACGAATACACAGATCCAACCAACACACCAGTTTGACACCCAATGCCTCATCGGATAAATCTGAAGCAAATAATCATTCACATCGCTATAAATAAATTTGACACCCAGTGTCTCATTGGTTAAACTGAAATAATTTGACATCCAGTGTCTCATCATCTCGTAGTCGAAATAACCCTGAACTCTTCCTATCTTATGACATGTCAATTATACCCGCCACTATCCAAACATTTAATAGGGTAATAATATTTCCAATTCAATTTATGTCTCATTGCACATTAAATTCAATATTACATTCAGCATATAAAATTTTTACAACTATGAAATTTAACACTTTGTAGATAATCATCATTCAATCATCTCATTTAAATTCAAACTCATATCTTAATAATAATATTTTAAAGACCAACTTACCTTATATATGTATACTTATCAAATAAATAAAATGCATAAAAGCAACAATTTAAATAATTTGAATTATAGAAACACAAACAATAGATTTCAAGTTATTTGATGACCTTATTTTTCTCCTTCTTGCTCGAAAATTTTGAGATGACGTTAGCAATTTTGAATTTCATCCTCAAGCCCCCAGAACTTCGGTTCTTTCTTTTCTTCTTCTAACATTCGAAACAATGGTTACATGAAAGAGATTCCATTCTCTTTCATTCCACTACCCTCGACTTTTCTTTTATTTTGTTATCATTTATTATTATTATTATTATAATTATTATAACATATGCTTAATAATTTAATTAATAAATTTTTATGACAACCATCATCATCAACTACACACCACTGTCTAACATCCTTTAATTAATGGTATAATTATTACTTTACTCCTTTTAGTTAATTTCAATCTATAATTTAAATTTTAGCACTTACACAATTTAGTTTCTATACCTTAATAACTCTTAGTTTCACGAAAATTATTTATTCAAAATTTAATTTGCCTCTATTATAACTCCATAAATATTTAATAAAAATATTTATAAGTCCAGTTTATGAAAACGAAGTCCCGAAACTACACTTTCCGTCACCACTAACTATCATATCATTATAGGAAAAGCCTAATTTAAAATGTTGATTTGTGTCAGATGATTTCCCTTCATAGGATTTGATCTAAATTTCTCACCTCCAAATGCTCATCCACTTAACTCATCATTTCCCACTTTTTTCTTCTCCCTTTTTTTATTGTTTATATATGCTACATCTTATTAAACGAACCCCGCTGTTTTCTTGTCAACTTTCGAATTCATATATAAACCCTTTGGTATTTGTTTTCATTGCCCATCTGTTTCTTTCTCTTGCATTAAGATATATAGTAGAGTTTATCTCTTTAACCGGTTTCTCTGCATGCACTGTGGTGCATGGTCTGGTAACCTAAGGGTATGCTTTTCTTTGCTATTTTTCAATTTGTTTTCTTTACTATTTTGCCATGTTGGTTTTAGACTGTAATCTAGAATCTTTGTTATGGTCCTGTTATATTTCTCTTTACATGATATTTTCTCATGTTCATGTTTTTGGCTCAACACTTTTCTTATATTAATATGCACGTGTTTACGATTTTGTGTTTTGAATATGTTTGTGTTTATGTCTTTTACTTGTCCTCCACTTCCTGCTTTCATTAATTTTTTACTTTTGAGATGTTTGTTAACACAAAGAAACCAGACTTATCTTAGTTCTTAGTTGCCAGAAAAGAAACTAAACATAATTTCCTTATTTAAGGTCTAATAACTAGACTTATCTCTCGCTTGTATAGACACTTTACATATGATATTATGAGAGTTGCTTGTTTATGCTGTCAACTCTAAAATCTCAATTTCAAAGGTGAAAGTGAAACCCAACTTCAGTGAGTGATAACGTAATCAATTCTCTTTTCTGTTTTCATGTATTTTATGCATGGATTTTAAGACCGTTGTAGTATATTCCTTTGATGTAGTGTAGATAAACATAACTCTAACTTTAAGCCATCATTTGTTTGGATTGTTCTTCTCATGAGTAAATCGTCAGTCTTATTACTTTCTTTCAAAAGACTAAAATTTAAGAGCAAATATAGAGATAACCAATGTGATCGAGTATGAAGCAATTGCAAAGAAAAAGTTGCCAAAGATGGTGTATGATTACTACGCACCTGGTGCTGAGAACTAGTAGACATTGCAGGAGGACAGAAATGCTTTCTAAAGGATCCTATGAGCTATCTATCTGTTAAATTATCATTCCTTTTTTAGATCACCATTTCATGAAATCTTTATTCCTACAATGCTTAGGTTTCGTCCTCAAATTCTCATTGATGTAAGCAAGATAGACATGACCACCACTGTTTTGGGTTTCAAGATATCAATGCCCATTATGATTTCCCCTACAGCCATGCAGAAAATGGCCCATCCTGAAGGTATGGAACTTAAAAGGATTATCCCCTCTTATTGTAATACAACCAAGTAACTGCATGAGACTATATGAATACAAGAACATGCCAACTTCTTTTCCTTGGCATATTAAGAAAGCTAGAGACCTTGAGTGGATTAGCCATGTTTGATTTGACATCATTGTTTTTGCTTATTAAATAAGCAGTACTTCCTTCAAGAACAGTGTTATGTTTAACAACCTTACGTTTCTAGCTTCTTTCATGATAATTGTTGCATTTACTAGAAGAGTTGTTGTAAGGGCCCAATTTAGCCCGCGTGCTAAACGGACTAAACAAATAAAAAATATAAAAATAATTTACAGTCCAAGTACAAATGTTACCGTCCCAATTTACAAGTTAATGGCCCAAAGTCCTAACCCAAAGACCGGCGGACCCTTGGGGGTTCTCCGAAGGGTTGCGACGGAGGAGGGCAAAACCGAAAGGTTCTTTCATTTCATTTTAAATTTTGGAGTTTATTTTTTGGGCATTTTAGCCTTAGATTTGGGTTTTACTTGAAAAAAGAAAAACAAAAAAAGTGGCCTTTTATGCATCTCTGGCCATCGTGGACGGCGGCATTGTCACCAGTAACCGACGGCTGATGCGGCGGTGGTTTGCTGGAGCTATGGCTAGCCTGTGATGGCTTTGAGAGAAAAAAAAGGAAGAAAGTTTCGGTTTTTTTTAAATGAAGGCTAAAATGAAATTTTTGGAAAAATTTTGACTTAAATAGGGGTTGTAAAACGACATCGCTTTGGATTTTAATTTCAGACGCCAAAACGGCATCATTTTGACACGACCCGCGTCTGACCCAACCCGAAAGCTAGGATCCACGTGTTTTTGGACTAAAGGTCTATTTTTCCTTTTAGTCCTTCAGGTTTTGGACTCTCTTTCAATCTGGTCCTTATTTTATCTTTTTTTCTTTTTGAAATTTACCCATTTGATCTTGTTACTTTTTATTTTCATCCTCCGACTATTTAGTCTCCAGAGAATGCTGCGTTTAAGGGACAAGGGGATTATTTCCTAATTGACCCCTGGCTTTCCTTCGCGCATTTGATTTTAATCCCTTACCTTATTTTATTGTTTAATTTGTTTATTTTATTATAATTTTTACTTTAAATTTTGTTTAGATCCTGATTTAGTCCCTTACCTTCGATCTTTTATATTTCATTTTCCTTTGTATTTATTTATATATTTATACATTTATCTATTTATTTCTTTTTTTAATTTTTCTGTTTTTCCTTTTTTTCTCACTATTATTATTATTATTTTATCTATTATTATTATCATTGTCTATTTTATTACAAATTGCACCCTTAATTTCATTTACATTTTAATTTAGCCCTTTATTTTCAATATTTTATAAACTATTTCCTCTATATTTATTTATTTCCTTGTCCTTATTATATTAAAATTGGTATTGTCTTCTTTTTTTATGTGCATATTTTGTCACTATTATTATTATTATTATTATCATCATCATCATCATCATCATTGCTATTATTTATTTTATTATTTACTTTTTTCCTTTGATTGTTCATATTAGTATTAAAGTAGTATATATTATGTGATTATCGCCATTATATGTATTGTGAATTGTTTTATTAGTATATTCATATTATTATCATTTATTAGCGCGATATTTTATTGGTATATCATCGTTCTATTTTCTACATTACCATTTTATCTTATTTCATTAAAATCACGTCATGAATCACGTTTAAACGTATTTACCCATAGTTGTTTTTATATTATACCCCAAATAAGATAAATACCTATCGTTTTAAATTTTACATTTGTTACTATAAAAAATGGGAGATTTTAAATAGGTAATATTTCGTATTTGGAGATTCGAGGAGTCGTGCCTTAACTTACGGGGTTGTCGATTTTCTCGTTGAATCCAGATGACCAAATATCCTTTTAAAATTAAAATACGTGAGATTTAATACAAAAAAAAAGACAAGCTTATTTTCGAGAATTCGAGATGTTGTGTCCTAACTTACGAGATGCGACCTTTTGTTACCTCGAGATAAGAAAGCCTTTTACATACGCTTTGATCTATTTAAGGGATTTTACTTTAAAAAATATATACATTAACAAAAAGAGGGATCGTATTTTAAATTCTTTTCGAGTTTTCAACTTTCGACATTAAGACATTAATTAATCAATTTGGTACCAATTTTGAGCGTTATGAGGGTGCTAATCCTTCCTCGTACGTAACTGACTCCCGAGCCCATTTCCTAAATTTTGTAGACCAAAACTGTTGTTTTAGTAAATCAAGCCATTTATTAGAAACAATCAATTTACGAGGTGGTCCGATCACACCTCATGAAAAAAAGGATTGGTGGGGACTCCTTTTTTCATTTTTAAATAAAAAGTCGATTCAAAAAAATGGTTTCCACACTTGTAATTAGATTAATATATCATGTGCATATCTGATCAGTTCTTTACTTATAATCAAACATAATTTAAGATGAACCTTCATGGTTTTATGGAAAGCAATTTGATTGACATTCTAATAATGAGATCCTTAAACTTTTGATAGGGGAGAATGCAACGGTCAGGGCAGCATCTGCAGCTGGAATACAGTTATACTAAAAATTTCATAAGAAGCACTAACATTTTTAGTTATACTAAAAATTTTAGAATATATGTCAAACACAGTTATTTATAAGGAAAATAGAGATTCAAGGCAACATAGATTATAAGTAATCAAGTGCCAGCTATTGACAAAAGAATAAACTATGTTATGTAAATTATCATTTCAGACATTATCCTCATGGGCCACTTCTCGTATTGAGGAGGTTGCTTCAACAGGACTAGGCATTAAGTTTTTCCAACTCTACGTAAGTTTGAAATGATGCTTCTTCAAATAAGTTATTTAATCTACCTATTCATTCATGGGGATAGGTTTTTGGACTTTGTGATAACTGATGTCTAATGTCTAACATTTAGGTATACGTGGACAGTAATGTAGTCGCTTAACTTGTGAGAAGAGCTGAAAGGGCTGGTTTCAAGGCGATGGCTTTTACAGTTGGATACTTCAAGGCTCGGTCGTAGAGAATTTGACATCAAGAACAGGTAAGATTATCCCTCCGACTCTCAATGTCCCATGGAAGCGTTCTTCGAAATATCTCATGTCACAATTACATTTACTTCAACCTGTCGAGCATTAGATGTAAGATTCTGTATACATGAAAGTCAAGTTACACTCCAGGACTCTTCAATTTTGGTATTCTCTTATAGGTTTACTCTACCACTATTTTGTTGTTCGATTACCAACCTAGTAAAGA
This sequence comes from Gossypium hirsutum, assembly GCF_007990345.1. Taxonomy (NCBI): domain Eukaryota; kingdom Viridiplantae; phylum Streptophyta; class Magnoliopsida; order Malvales; family Malvaceae; genus Gossypium; species Gossypium hirsutum. The sequence continues at coordinate 53,596,248 of NC_053449.1, read as the reverse complement.
ACCATAAAATGTTAATGTTATGAGCTTATGTTTCCTCTAATATTTAATTTGCTCGTGTGAGTCATACAGGCTGATGACTCAGTACTTGCTTCATATGTTGCTAGACAAATTGATCGTACCCTCAACTGGAAGGTATGTACATACATGAGTCCATCAGAAGTTATCTATATGCCATGTTATGAGCAAAAACCATACTTGAGAATTCTTATTTATTATGATCGCCTTTAAAGGAACGTAGACTAGAACAAAACTCATGGAGTCTAAAGCAGTTTTTTGTATATCAAAGTTCATCTAATATACGTCTTTCGAGTGATGAAATGTTACGGCTAATTTGTCTATAATATACTCAAGAGCTTTAGATTAAAATTTTCAATCCATTGCTGTACTAATGGCAATCCAAACTATAGATTTTTTTGCAGATACTTTAACTTAAGCCATGAGCTTGTTATAATTTAGCTATGTCTGAAGATTCTTTCAATTAAGTGTGCACTGAATGAACTCTATTGGCTATGTATAGGATGTGAAATGGCTTCAGACAATTAACCAGCTTGCCAATTCTTGTGAAAGGTGTACTCATTGTTGAAGATGGTATGAAACGTCGAAACTTCTTTGATTCTTGGGCCATTTTGATCACATATGTTGATTTTTAGACTGATTATGCTTCTTTTGCAACAAGGATAGCAATACAAGGTGGAGTAGCTGGTATAATTGTGTCCAACCATGGAGCTCACCAGCTTGATTATGTTCCTCCCACTATCATGGCCCTGACAGAGGTATGCCAGTGCTTTGATAGCTTTGATACTTATTCTCACATGAGACAACAATACCAAAGCAAGCTGTTTGACAAATTCTTCAATTGTAGGTTGTGAAGTTTGCACAAGGACGGGTGTCGGTGTTCCTGGATGGTGGTATTAGGTGTAGAACCGATGTTTTCAAACTTTAACATTGGGAGCCTCTGGTATATTTTTAAGTATAAGATTACATCATGAAAAGTGTTAAGGATATTGTGAGTCTATTAGGGAGGTAGTTAGTGTTTAGCTAAGGTTGTTAGCTAGCTGATAAGAGAAGCAGTTATTTCTAAAGACTATATATAGGCTATCTTGGTATTGTATTGAGTAGGTTAACAAGCTTTAATTTAGAATTTCAAAGAAAGTTTCAAATAAGTCTTAGTTTTCTATTTTTGTGGTTTACACATTACTTGTATTTCTCCTCTGAGTTTTACTCAGAGTACGGTTTTCTTTTTCGTTTGCAGGTTAGGTACTTAACTTTTGATCGTTGATTCAGCATCCAACAATGATCCCGATCTCAAACGTGGTGATGTTTATCCTTTTGTGTCAGCATGTACCTAGGGTGTCTAAATGTTAGTTATTTTGTCGATGAAATGTATATGAGGTTATAAGTATAATGTTGGCTTAGTATATATATAACATGTGCGTGTGTTTGAAGCCATAGTATAGTAAGGTAAATGGAATTAAAGCTTGGTATGTGCTTGTGAATTTAAGTTAATGTTGTAAGTATATATATGAGATAGGCCAAATTGATGACTTTTGGCATGTTTATAATTTGAATTTGAATGATGTTTTAATAATATAAATTGATGATATAAATGTGGTACCAAAGAGGGTACATTGGTTTGGCACCTAGGATGATTATTTTAACATGATTTGAACGTGTTTGATTGTGTTTTGAACTGGTTAAACGAATGGTTTTTGAATTACTTTGTGTCCAAGCTTGCAAGGAATGGTAAACTTGTTGTTTAAGGTACATTTTGAGTCCACACGGCCAGACACACAGGCGTATGATTCAGCTGTGTGAGACACACGACTAGCACACGAGCGTACGAGGCCATTTCAAAAGGGCACATGGTCTGGCACATGGGCGTATGGCTTGGGTGTGTAGCCAAAGTTAGAGAGTTATATGGGCACGGGCACGGGCACGGGCACAAGCTGGGATACGACTGTGTGTCCTTATTTCAAATGCCCACACGGTCTAAGACACGGGTGTGTCTCCTAGCCATGTGAACCCTGCAGCTTTGAAAATTTTTAATATTTTTCAAAAAATTTCCTGAGTCTCCAAATTAGTCCCGACTTCTTTCTAACGTGTATTTTGGGCCTCGAGAGCTTGAATAAGGGACAATATGTATGAGTTTAATTGACTTCTGACTTGAATATTATATGATACAAAATGTTTGAAATTTATGCCTGTTTGATCGATAAACTTTGGTAATACTTCGAAACCTTATTCTGGTGACGGATATGGGTTAGGGGTGTTATAGCATTGGTAAAAGCAGAAGCTACACAACCAAATTGGTGTCTGAGATGGTGGGCACTCTTCTAGGCTCCAAGCAAAAACAAGAAAGAAATAGAAAACAAGAAGGTTGTTTACGTAGTTTGATTTCCCTACATCTACGGAGCCTAGATTAGTAAGAAATATCCACTCTCTTCAACAATTACACAAAATGAATCTACTCAATCATACCTCCGGATAGTTTCCCTCACCCTTGTATTTTAAAGACTCGATACTCTTACTACTAAATTCACCCATTTTGAATTTAGCAAGTAAAACTACAACACATGTTTTACTATCAATATGCACACATACAATAAAGTTTGTAACAGCCCGATTTTAGGCCTAGTCGAAACAGTGGTTTCGGGACCACAAATCCGATGACGAAAATTTTATTTCTTATTATATTTTTATAGTCTACAATTTCACGTAAAGATTTTGTGAAAATTTCATTCAAAAATTTCGACGTTTGAGCACTCAATTTAGTCAAAAGGACTAAATTGTAAAAAGTGCAAAAGTTGAGTTCTAGAAGCTAGAGGTGTCAAATTGCTATGAAATTTTAAATTGGAGGTCCTTAAATGGTAATTATACCATTGGTTATGTTATGGACAAAAATAGACATGGTTAGCAAGTAAGCTATTTAATGAATAAAGACAAAATAACATGAAATAAGTTATCTTCTTCAATTCTTTTCTCCATGGCCGAATGTAGCAAGGGAACACCATGGCTAGGGTTTGTTCATCTTCCAAGCTTCATGGTAAGTCCGTTTTAGCCACGTTTTTCTTGTTCTTTATATTTTTAGAATCTCGGTAACTTGCTTAAGCTATTTCTACCATTAATTCGAGCTAGAATTTATGTTTGAAAATTACCCATAGATGAAAAGTGTGAATTTTGATGTTTCCTGATAGAATATGAAGTTTGGAATTATGTTAAACGATTTTTGTTAAGTGATTTTCAGCGAAAACGAGTAAAACGGTATAATTGGTAAAAAAAATATTATTGTTTATAAGTGCATGTTAGAGCAAGAATTTGATGTTTCCATAGAAGGGAAAAATGTTCAGTATGTCATAAAACATAATAATAAGAGATGAAATTTAATTTCCGAGGTTTGGGGCAAAAGTGTAAATATGTAAAAGTTTATAGGTAAAAGTGTAAATGTGCAAAAGTTTGAGTCAAGGACTGTTTTGATGAATGTGAGTGTTAAATAAGTCAAATGTGTTATTATAGATTAAGAAAGAAGTGGAATCGACCTTGATCGGAGAAAAGAAAAGATTAAAGACTAAATTGCTAAATTTCTATATTGTTGCACCAAAGTAAGTTGTATGCAATTAATAGGTTGTTATAATTATTATTTTTTATATTTCGTGACAATATTTGCGAAAGGGGTGGATATGAAATAGTTATATTTAAGTTAGAAATTTGAAATTGATAGTTGATTTGTTTAAAATCAGATTGGTTTATGGATATACCAATTGCAAGTAATGGTTGAAGTGGTTTAAATCGAATTATTAAATTGGTTATGGAGTTGAATGGAAAGATTGATATTATGATGTGCTATGGAGAAATTGTAAATTATTAGAAAGTAAGAATCTTTGTAGAACTGTCGGAATGGTAAAGATTTGAATAAGGTATCGGTGAACACGTGTGTAGTACTCTGTGAAGGCTACTACGTGTACCGATAAATAATGGTCACATGTGTAGTACTAAGTGGAGGCTACAATGTGTACCGAGAAGCTTTGGTCACGTGTGTAGTACTATGTGAAGGCTACTTCGTGAATCGATAAATGATGGTTACATGTGTAGTACTAAATGAAGGCTACTATGTGTACCGTAAAACTTGATCATGTGTGTAGTACTAAGTGAAGGCTACTATGTGAACCGTAAAACTTGATCACGTGTATAGTACTATTTGAAGGCTACTATGTAAACCGTAAAACTTGATCATGTGTGTAGTACTATGTGAAGGCTACTACGTGAACCGTAAAACTTGATCACGTGTCTAGTACTATGTGAAGGCTACTACGTGTATCGAGTGATAAAAGTAATATGGGTAGTACTGTGTGAAAAACCTCAAATATTTGTTGTTATACCGACATGTTCAATGTGATATGACTAAGTGATTGGAACGTGATAAGTTGCAAATGAGTGACTGAAGTGATGAAGTCTGGTATTGTCTTATAAAATAAGTGGTTATAGTGCTGTGTGAATGAAGGATGTTGGAATAGAATAGATTTGGACGGTGACAGTGATGTTAGTTTGAAAAATCACCAAAAATTATAGAAATTGAGTTAGTGGTTTAATAGTACATGAAATTAAAGCTTAATGAGTCTACTTTCACATAAAATATAAAGAATGGCCAAAGGAGTTATATATTTTGAGATATTGGAATTTTAGTGAGATAAGGTCTGAATGATTTCGAAATCCTCTGTTCTGACTTTGGAAAATCACTAAAACTTGTAAAAAAATAATTATGTTTTAAAATTTACATTCTTAAATTTCTTATTGAGTCTATTTTCAAAAGAAATAAGTGGGAACATCATTTGAATTCTGTAGTAAGAGATATTTGATTTTTAGTGAAGAGAGGTCAGAAGTGTCAAGTAGTGAAACAGGGGAATCTTTAAAGAATAAACTGTACTAATTGGATGAACTAAAAATTCTGAAAATTTTATGGTAAGAAGGTATATGAGTCTAGTTTTAGGAAAAAATTACGGATATTAATTTTAAGCTCTGTAGCTCTGGATAAAAATGATTTAGTGACTCTGACTCAAATAGACAACTTTGAATTTAAATATAAGTGAATAGTGAAATTATGTATAATGGTATTTGAGCATGTTATATACATAAAGGATGTGGGATGGAGAGGAGGAGGAGGACAATAAAATGTATGAATGAATTGTTTATAAATGGTCATATGCCCGATTATAATCGGTAAATGTTAAATTGAATGGTAAATACGTATTGGTACTGAAAGAACTATTACGGTATTGAAAAGCAATTGATCAAATGTTTAAGAAATTTAGTCATGATATATATATGTGTGTGATAATAATGATATATGGATGATTATATCATTGAGTTGCATTGATTAATTCGGTTTATGTGATGGAAATGTCAAGAACATTTGTCTTTGGTATGTGATGATCATGTAATGCCATGAAAATTTGTTTATTTGTGTGGTTTAAAATGTATACATATTTTTTTATATAACTTATTTTGTAATCTATTTGACAAATGATAAAAATTAATTCGGTTACTATGTGAGGTGAATTATGATTTGTGAAGCATATCTATATTCGACAATAATGGATAAAATATATTTATGTCATGGGTGAATGGTTAAACACTTGAGTTAGTAAAAAGTGTATATGTTCTGGTAATACCTCATACTCTATTTTGGCATCGAATATAGGTAAAGGGGTGTTACATTTAGTGGTATCAGAGCTACAGTTTAGTCGATTCTCGGACCAAACATAGCATATGTGAGTTTAGCTATATATGCCATGTTGGTATTCGTGATAGTGTGATGTCTCCGGGTTCTAATGAAATTGTTTTGTTAAGACAGTGATAATTTTGCATCAAGCAATTTTTGATAATGCTGAAATGGTATTGAGATAAATGAAATATGCTTATGTTATGTTGGAATTTGAAAAGGTAAAAATAGAAATTCGTAATATGCATGTAATCATGTATGAAAAGAGATAATCATAAGATGAAAAAAAAATGTTTACGTTGTGATAAGCTCATCCAAGTATGTTGGTGATCATATGATACTATGTGCTCAATATATTTGATTAAGTGAATAGGGTATGTGAATTTATTTAAATAGAATGAATGTGTGTTTATATACATTTGTTTGAATAAGTGAAATCAGTACGTTCATATGGTAGAATCTTATGTTAAATTGTTAAATTAGAGATAATATGATGTTTTGTTTTATGTCTTTACTATTGAACCATGAATATTATAATAGTATAAAAATTGAATTGAAAGATCAAATTGAATAGAACGCAGGAATAAGTACTTTCGTTCCATGATATGTGATGAATTGACGGAAAAGACCATGGTTTGACCATGGCAACATGTGAAAATGTGATAATGTGATTCAGTATAAGACCATAGTTGGACTATGGCATCGGTATGTGATATGTGATTACGTGTAAGACCATAGTTGGGCTATGGCATCGGTATGTGATATGTGATTATGTGTAAGACCATTATTGGACTATGGCATCGAGAAAATAAAGTACTCAATTACATAAGACGTTCTCTAATTTGACAAATGTCGGCAAGTAAAATGGAAGTCAAGTATTGGAATTTAATTAGATATTAATATTGAGCTCGAGTAAGTAAATCTATTGTGTGAAATTGTGAATGACAGAAAACATCTGTAATAATAGATGTGTTAATTTGCTTAGAATGAACTATGTGGTTATGATGGTACTACATTGATGATGAAAGCTAAGTTATATTTATATATGTATTTATGAGACTAAGTTAGAGGCTTTACGACCTCACTACCACCCCCTCATCAATATTGTTTTATGATGAAAATTATCTTGATGAGATAGATATGTTTTTCAACTGAATTAATTCTGACAGTATAGAAGTAAACACTTAAATGTTTGAGTGAAAATGTATTGATTATGAGTTGAAACTCATAAAAGTATGGATTAAAGAGTATAACATTTTGCTATTGATAAATGCTATAATTATATGAGCACATGAGTTATGATATTTGGATTGTGATGCTATATAGAAATTTCGATTGTGAATTAGTGATTTGAGTTGGCATATGAATTACGTGTTGAGAAAAAAAAAGTGATTAAAAGCAAAAGTTTATTAAAGGTTTTGAGAATGTGAAATTAGTGATGAATTGGCTATTTGTGATAGTATGTGTTATGCGTATTTATGTGTAGGATAAATTTGAGACTTTACTTCACCCCCATATCAATAAAATGTTACAATAAAATTTGTAAGATTTTGATTGAATAAGCTTATGAGTGTAGTGCTACAGAAGTTTGTGTACGGAAGATTAATAATGTGATCAGAAAAGTGAATGAATTAGCAAATGAAGACAATATAAAAAGAGAGAGAGATATTGGATAGTTCTGAAAACTACTCAGATTATGCAAAGTTACTATCACAAAAGAAGTTAAATTCAAATAAATGATTTATTCAGGTATGTTATTTAAAGAAAGAATTAACCGAAAGTTTGTCTGGATCGATTTCTGTTAGTAAAGAGATAATGTGAAAATTTTTAATGATAGAATTAGACAGTGGAATAATATTTGTATGGTATTGATAGCCGAGTACAGTAGCTATAATTGGGTAGTTACTATAATTTCTTTTGAACATTATGTCTGTACGATTCTCCTCAGAAGTATATGTGACTGTTTAGTTCAGAAAGAATTTTATCGTATGAGAATATTAGCTAAACATATTAATAGATGAAGGTATTATTGGTCTGTTTGGGTTATGTTCGACATTGTCATGTCTTTTTCTAGTATTTATTCCCTTGTGAGAATATGAAAATCGACGATAAAGTTTGTATAAGGCTAATATTTTGTTTCTACTGGCTATTGTTCTGTTGAATATACGTGAAGATTATATTGCTTCTGTTACTTTGGATTCTAATATCTATGAGTGACATTGATCTTTTTAGACATCATTTGGGATATCATCAGAATTGATATTATTTTATATGATGGTTGTGGCTTCTGTATAATGATATGTCTGGGTTATATAAGTTTGAATACATCTACCGGACTTGAAATAAACTTTGAGTGTATATATATAGATTGAGGTTTAATCTGGAAGAAGAATTTGTATTCTTGAAGAATTGATACAGAATTTTATCTATTGTAATGATTCTAATTGAGAAATGTTGTGGTAAATTAAAGTTAATCTAATTGTTGAAGCTTTCTTTTGCACGAAAATATTGTCAACTGAAACGTCTGTTATGATTCAGCCTGAGTTGAATAAAGAGTTATTGATTATCAACATACGTTAATGAACAATTTGAAGAGTGTTCTAGTGAAAGAATGTACAGAAGTATTTTGTGATTTCTTATAGTTAAAGCTGCAGGAAAAGAGTTATGTGACATATTTGATGAATATAGGGGTTTAAAACATTTAATGTCAGCGAAAAATCTAAAGTTATGTCTGAATTTGAAATGTATTGAGTGGAAGCAAATCATTAATCTGCTTTTTGATAAGATTTTCGGGGACGAAAATGCCTAAAGGGGGGAGAGTTGTAACAGCCCGATTTTAGGCCTAGTCGGAACAGTAGTTTCGGGACCACAAATTCGATGAGGAAAATTTTATTTCTTATTATATTTTTATGGTCTATAATTTCACAGAAATATTTCATGAAAATTTCATTCGAAAATTTCGACGTTTGAGCACTCAATTTAGTCAAAAAGACTAAATTGTAAAAAGTGAAAAAGTTAAGTTCTAGAAGCTAGAGGTGTCAAATTGCTATGAAATTTTAAATTGGAGGTCCTTAAATGGTAATTAGACCATTGGTTATGTTATGGACAAAAATAGACATGGTTAGTAAGTAAGCTACTTAAGGGCATTTTGGTAAAATGCCTTAATGAATAAAGACAAAATAACATGAAATAAGCTATCATCTTCTTCAATTCTTTTCTCCATGGCCGAATGTAGCAAGGGAACACCATGGCTAGGGTTTTTTCATCTTCCAAGCTTCATGGTAAGTCCGTTTTAGCCACGTTTTTCTTGTTCTTTATATTTTTAGAATCCCGGTAACTTGCTTAAGCTATTTCTACCATTAATTCGAGCTAGAATTTATGTTTGAAAAATTACCCATAGATGAAAAGTGTGAATTTTGATGTTTCATGATAGAATATGAAGTTTGGAATTATGTTAAACGATTTTTGTTAAGCGATTTTCAGCGAAAACAAGTAAAACGGCATAATTGGTAAAAAAATATTATTGTTTATAAGTTCATGTTAGAGCAAGAATTTGATGTTTCCATAGAAGGGAAAAATGTTCAGTATGTCATAAAACATAATAATAAGAGATGAAATTTAGTTTCCGAGGTTTGGGGCAAAAGTGTAAATATGCAAAAATTTAGGGGCAAAAGTGTAAATGTGCAAAAGTTTGAGTCAAGGACTGTTTTGATGAATGTGAGTGTTAAATAAGTCAAATGTGTTATTATAGATCAAGAAAGAAGTGGAATCGACCTTGATCGGAGAAAAGAAAAGATTAAAGACTAAATTGCTAAATTTCTATATTGTTGTACCAAAGTAAGTTGTATGCAATTAACAGGTTGTTATAATTATTTTTGTTATATTTCGTGATAATATTTGCGAAAGGGGTGGATATGAAATAGTTATATTTAAGTTAGAAATTTGAAATTGATAGTTGATTTGTTTAAAATCAGATTGGTTTATGGATATGCCAATTGCAAGTAATGGTTGAAGTGGTTTAAGTCAAATTTTTAAATTGGTTATGGAGTTGAATGGAAAGATTGATATTATGATGTGCTATGGAGAAATTGTAAATTATTGGAAAGTAAGAATCTTTCTGGAACTGTCGGAATGGTAAAGATTTGAATAAGGTATCGGTGAACACGTGTGTAGTACTGTGTGAAGGCTACTACGTGTACCGATAAATAATTGTCACATGTGTAGTACTAAGTGAAGGCTACAATGTGTACCGAGAAGCTTTGGTCATGTGTGTAGTACTGTGTGAAGGCTACTACGTGAATTGATAAATGATGATTACATGTGTAGTACTAAGTGAAGGCTACTATGTGTACCGTAAAACTTGATCACGTGTGTAGTACTAAGTGAAGGCTACTACATGAACCGTAAAACTTGATCACGTGTATAGTACTATTTGAAGGCTACTATGTAAACCGTAAAACCTGATCATGTGTGTAGTACTATGTGAAGGCTACTACGTGAACTGTAAAACTTGATCACGTGTCTAGTACTATGTGAAGGCTACTACGTGTATCGAGTGATAAAAGTAATAAGGGTAGTACTGTGTGAAAAACCTCAAATATTTGTTGTTATACCGACATATTCAATGTGATATGAGTAAGTGATTGGAACGTGATAAGTTGCAAATGAGTGACTGAAGTGATGAAGTCTGGTATTGTGTTATAAAATAAGTGGTTATAGTGCCGTGTGAATGAAGGATGTTGGAATAAAATAGATTTGGACGGTGACAATGATGTTAGTTTGTAAAATCACCAAAAATTATAGAAATTGAGTTAGTGGTTTAATAGTACATGAAATTAAAGATTAATGAGTCTAATTTCACATAAAATATAAAGAATGGCCAAAGGAGTTATATATTTTGAGATATTGGAATTTTAGTGAGACAAGGTCTGAATGATTTCGAAATCCTTTGTTCTGATTTTGGAAAATCACTAAAACTTGTAAAAAAATAATTATGTTTTACAATTTACATTCTTAAATTTCTTATTGAGTTTATTTTCAAAAGAAATAAGTGGGAACATCATTTGAATTCTGTAGTAAGAGATATCTGATTTTTAGTGAAGAGAGGTCAGAAGTGTCAAGTAGTGAAATAGGGGAATCTTTAGAGAATAAACTGTACTAATTGGATGAACTAAAAATTATGAAAATTTTATGGTAAGAAGGTATATGAGTATAGTTTCAGGAAAAATTTACGGATATTAATTTGAAGCTCTGTAACTCTGGATAAAAATGATTTAGTGACTCTGACTCAAATAGACAGCTTTGAATTTAAATATAAGTGAATAGTGAAATTATGTATAATGGTATTTGAGCATGTTATATACATAAAGGATGTGGGATGGAGAGGAGGAGGAGGACAGTAAAATGTATGAATGAATTGTGTATAAATGGTCATATGCCCGATTATAATCGGTAAATGTTAAATTGAATGGTAAATACGTATTGGTACTGAAAGAACTAGTACGGTATTGAAAAGCAATTGATCAAATGTTTAAGAAATTTAGTCATGATATATATATATATATATATGTGTGTGATAATAATGATATATGGATGATTATATCATTGAGTTGCATTGATTAATTCGGTTTATGTGATGGAAATGTCAAGAACATTTGTCTTTGGTATGTGATGATCATGTAATGCCATGAAAATTTGTTTATTTGTGTGGTTTAAAATGTATACATATTTTTTTATATAACTTATTTTGTAATCTATTTGACAAATGATAAAAATTAATTCGGTTACTATGTGAGGTGAATTATGATTTGTGAAGCATATCTATATTCGGCAATCATGGATAAAATATATTTATGTCATGGGTGAATGGTTAAACACTTGAGTTAGTAAAAAGTGTATATGTTCTGGTAATACCTCGTACTCTATTCCAGCATCGAATACAGGTAAAGGGGTGTTACATTTAGTGGTATCAGAGCTACGGTTTAGTCGATTCTCGGACCAAACGTAGCATATGTGAGTTTAGCTATATATGTCATGCTGGTACTCGTGATAGCGTGATGTCTCCGGGTTCTAATGAAATTGTTTTGTTAAGACAGTGATGATTTTGCATCAAGCAATTTTTGATAATGCTGAAATGGTATTGAGATAAATGAAATATGCTTATGTTATGTTGGAATTTGAAAAGGTAAGAATAGAAATTCGTAATGTGCATGTAAACATATATGAAAAGCGATAATCATAAGATGAAGAAAAAATGTTTACGTTGTGATAAGCTCATCCAAGTATGTTGGTGATCATATGATACTATGTGCTCAATATATTTGATTAAGTGAATAGGGTATGTGAATTTATTTAAATAGAATGAATGTGTGTTTATATACATTTGTTTGAATAAGTGAAATCAGTACGTTCATATGGTAGAATCTTATGTTAAATTGTTAAATTAGAGATAATATTTTTCCCCAAGTGATATGATATTCACTGATGGGCTAGATATCATCAATATACTCAACATAGTGTTCAATAAATTGTCAAAAACTTAAATATGGAAACTGTCTCCATACAAATTTGGTGGGCACTCCCTCTAGCACCAAAATGTTAGTTTCATATTTTTCAACAAACTACATTTGTTAAAAGTAGCTATAGTTTAAAAATCCTATTTAGAATAGTTAAATTCAAGATCTTACAAGAATTAGTCACACAGTTCAAAATCTTTTTCTACGTTTGCAGAGTGTTATACAAAAAGTAATACACTATCAATATATAAGGCAAATTGTGATTTAAGTTCAACTCACTTATCATGTTCTAACTTCACTTTTATACATTAACTAAAATCCCTCTCCCCACAAAGACTTTCCTCATGAATGTTTAGTTACAAACTAGTTATAAAACATTTTTTTTCAAGTAATTTGCACAAAAAAAAAAACAAATAAGTTCCTCTCAATAAACAAAATTAGTACTCTCTCAAATTATACATAATCAAATTAACAAGTCTTCTTTTAATAGACATTGTACACATGTAATCTCTGGCCAGTGGAAATGAGATGTACTACTAAAATTGTGCTTAAATTGGTCTTCTTTATGACACCAAATAATTAAAGATCTTTTTCATTTAAACTTCTATAAAAATAAGATTTTCTTAAACATGCTTACTCGATCACACTTAAATTATTCAATTCAAAGTCCTTGCTTGAATAATATTCATCATAATCAATTCCATATAATTGCTACTCAAAATAATCTAAGAGATATAGAACGATAACCATGAAATTTATTTCAAAATATGCCAACATATATGGTACATTGAACAACAGTCCAATTGCAAAGTAAGTTGCAGCTGATAATGCAACTGGAACATGCAATTGACTGCCTCCGTACATTAGCCTCCAGATGTACTAACATTCAGAGTGTGAATACCACTATGAAAAATATGGAATTGAGGTGGTGTCCGTAAGTAGACGGGTCAGGTTGTGATATAGCTTTTACAACGAATTCGGTAAGTACTTCGAAGATCGTACCCAATGGAGTCGAATACTAAATTAGTATTAACCTAAACGTAAATAGATCTAATTAGTACTGTAAATAAATCATAGTACGAAAAACTATAAATTGAAAGATATTTATTTTTATAAGAAAATAACTAAACATGCATAAAAGAGTGAAAACGAGAAACTAAGATATAAACTCAACCAAATCTAAGCATGGGTGATTAGATTGCTTCGGTGGTCATAACTAATTCCTATTTCGGGTTTCTACTCAATCAACTAATCGTTACCCTAGCAGGATCTCTCGACCTTCCATTAAACTAACGAGTTGACGATAACTAGTTATCTCTCGACCTCACAGTCCAAATCAGATTGGGGAAAGGGATTCACAAATAGGAAATACCAATTTTGGGTTAATTCCAAGTTAGATGACTTCCTAGGGTTGTCAGGCCTAGGGTTTAAGTTCTTTCTATCCTAAATAGTTGATTTATTAAGAAAACCCTACATAGAATTTAATTAATCACACGTCCACTCGTTAATCCCTCATAAAAGGATTAATCCCTTATGGATTTTATAAACAATGTAAAAGAATTTAATTAATCACACGTCCACTCGTTAATCCCTCATAAGAGGATTAATCCCTCATGGATTTTATAAACAATGTAAACTTCATAAATAAAGTAAACATGAAGAATGAATCAAGAATAAAAGTTTAAGAAGAAATCCTGATTATATTTATTAACTAAAACATAGAAATCGACAAAGTGTTTGGCTAAATCCAAAAATCATATTATCTGAATCTCACGAACGAAAACCAACTAAAAATAAATCCTAAGCCTAAAAAGAACTAAAAACTAAAAACTAAATTGAAAGGAACATTCTAAGTTACAGAAGAGGTCCCTTCTCAAGTGTTTAATGAGCCTATTTATAATGATAAGGTTGGCTGTCATCCTTAGCCCTAGGTTAGCTGACGTTTTTACATTAATTTTCATTGTGTGGACCAAAATGCCATCAACTGATTAATGCTTTCACGAACAGGCCGATGTCGCGACATCCACTGCCTATGTCAAAACACTGAAGGCAGTTTGCTTGGCTCAAGATCAACTTCAGGGGTGTGTCACGATATCCACTATCTATGTCAAGACACCAAAGGCAGACTTGGTATTTTGGCACTTTGTTCACTATGTTGCGACACTGGACTCCTCGTGTTGCAACATGGCGACCAGCTTTGAGTTCTCATGCCTTTGAATGGTGTCATGCACACTCACTAAGTACGTTAGTCTTCCCTTAGGCTATAAAACGACTCAATTGCACTTTTTATTAAATGAAAACTAAGATTGGAAAAACTAAATAAAACATAATAAATTTGCTTATATCCAAGCTCCTTAAGTATGAAAACTAGTTTAATCTCCTACAACAAATTGCGGTAGATTAGTAACCAATACCAACATTCTCTCCTTTTAGCATATTTTTTTACCAAAATATAATAACAATATTAAGCAAGATGAAATCAAGCTACACGCTTTAGAATGATGCTTTTCTTAATCTTAACCACCCAATCAATCAATAGCTACGAGATTACACTATAAATTTAATCACTAATGCAACAAAGATATCATATCATTAATGAAAGAAAATTGTAGTATCAAAGAATAAAATATCCCAAGATCCTGAGTAAAGTATTTAAGCATAGATCAAATATAAAAATTTCACCAATTAGAAAAAAAAGTTATTCTTCAAAGATCATTAAAAGAATAGTAGATCATTAACAGTTCCCTCTGATCTTATAAATATTGTTCAAATATACAATGGCTTATCAAGTCCCATAAGCAATATGGCCAACTTTGTAATCAAGAATCAACTTTTTTCCTTTTTAAGTAGTTTAATTTGCTTGTCCAATGGGCTTAATTGTTTATTAATGCAAGTCACCTCCTTATCAAGATGTTTAATCAACTTGCCTTTTTTAGCAACATATATATTTACAATTTTTGGGCAATTGCACTACAGTAGAAACTTCCTCTTGGTTATCCTCGGGTTCAAACTCA
The DNA here is from genome assembly GCF_007990345.1 of Gossypium hirsutum. Lineage (NCBI taxonomy): Eukaryota > Viridiplantae > Streptophyta > Magnoliopsida > Malvales > Malvaceae > Gossypium > Gossypium hirsutum. The sequence continues at coordinate 53,581,003 of NC_053449.1, read as the reverse complement.
TTTTCATCAAGATTAGAGTTGGTTACTATGTGTGCTTTTGTTCCACTTAAATGAGTATTTTAATTTAGGTTGTTCTTGCTTAGGAACTTCTCCTTCATGTAGTAGGTCATTCCTTTTCTGTAACAAGGTTTAGTAAATCAAAGAGAGAAACGGTATCATATGGTTAGTTTCTACAAATATAACTGGCTAGACCAATAAAGTCAAATTAACTAACATTGGCTTAACCAAATGGGTTGGTTAAGTTGGTTATAATCAAATTCTTCTCACCCTATACGTTAGACCATAGTTCTATATTTTTGGACAGGAATGGTATTAGAAATATGATATACATACGAAATAGTAGAAATGATTTTTTATTTGATACATATTGGGTTAAGGATGTTAAGTGTGAAACAATATTTGCCAATTGTTGGAAAAAATATAGAGCATGTTTCAATTACTGATGAACGGGATGAGATTGACCAATGTTTGAGAGTTTAGTAGTTAGAAAAGTATGGTGTGGTAAAAAAATATTGAGGCTCTTCATAAACAAATAGGGTAAGTTATGGATGAAAATATCACTAAAGAGAATATGTGCTATATGTATTACACTAAGTAAGAGTTAATGATATCATTAATAAAGAAAATAATATTAAAGGGAAACAGAGAGTGGTTTGCTTAAGGAAGGGGATCGTAAAAATAGGTTTTTTTCATGTCTAAGCTATTAAAAAGAGGAAGAACTAGATTTAAAGGTCAGAAGATGAAAATGGTATTTTGTTGATATTTTCATATCCAAAATTTTGTTACCTCAAAAGCATTATTAAGGCGATCAATCCATGCATAACTCTCAAGATGAACACCATTATTTGTGTTAGATTTCATGACATGGGAGGTGAGGGGATCTTTCTTCTAAATGGATCCCCAAAATGCTTTAAGTATTGATGGTATGCCTCATCCTTGTTATTGTACTTTTTGGTACGTTGTTGCTCAAAAGTTTTTTGGTACTGCCTAGCTTTACTTAGAGAAGCTTGATTTGAAAGGTGCCTTCTTTTGGCTAGAACTTTTTGTTGGTGCTATTGGAACCAAATTTATTTTCTCTTCAATTTTATCAATGTCCTCCCCTATCCGCTTTTCAGTCTTCCTAATAGATTGAACATTGAAGGCAATTTTCTTCTCAAGTCACTACTTTTGACATTTACCTTCTTCTAGATTCAACCTAAGGGTTTTAAGTTGGTGATGTCATTTTCTTCTTTTATTGTTGTGACCTTCATCTCTATCTCTTCTAAGCCAAGTAAACTTGTCAGCTTAATTACCAACCAAAGGTGTAACGCGGTTTGTGCAAGCGTACACAGACGTTCAAGTAATAAGTAAGTCAAATGAGTTATCGTCTTCACAGGGACTGCATAAGCTTAATCAATTAATTGCAAAATTATACATTCACAATTTGATGTAAAAACTCAATAATTTTGACGGTGATAATTAAGCTAAGTAAAATTAATTAGATGCAAACATTGATCCCTATACAATTCTAATCTAGATGCAATTTACCTAAATGTATGAATGAATGGCTTTAGCAACAAAAACAATCAACATTAAATGGGATAGGATAATTATATTAATCAATTCAATTTACTTTGTCATGATTAACAATGTTCGAAAATACTTCCACGATAACTCGATCTTTCATAAGTTTGGAAACCAAATTAAGTCCTTTCAGAGTCTTTTACTTAGTTAAATATGCATTTTACTGATCATATTAACTAAGGGTTTTTTAGCATTTATGTAAGGTCATAAGGACAGTTATGTTTGCAACAGTTTAATTACATAAACCTAAAAACTATACAAGGCAGTAGAGCCAACTAAAGATATTACGAACCTCAACTTAGTCCTGTTTAAGGATCTAAATTGAGCATTGCACTTTTCAATTATGTGTCTACTAGTCATTATCTGGTTAGGTTTGCTCAGCTAATCTGAGTGTACCTAATCACGTATGAATGAAATACATCTTGATATTAATTGAAAACATGATTGAATGAGGCCTAAACATGTTAAACACGAATAAAATAGATCTTATTGAATTAACATAATCATCCTAGCAAATAAGATTTAAAATATCATTGTTGATGTTAAAAACAATAAACTCAAAGCAAACATAACTAAAATAAATAATAAAAGGAAAGAGTAAACTCTATTCAGTTCAGTAGCCTTTTGAGTCTATTCTGACTGATTTTGTTTAGTAACCTTTCAAATCTATTTTGACTGATTTCGTTTAGCAGCTTTTCGGATCTATTCTAACTGATGCGCTCATCCATTTTGCTTGATGCTTTTTTTTGCTAAGGAGTTCCTGAGGTGGCCAGCCAAATAATGCTTTTGACACATCTTTTGTGGCTAAAGGATGGGAAGAAGATGGGCGGCTATGTAAGGAAAAGGGAAATAAAATGTGGACAAATGCTAATTAGAGAAGAGAAATGAGATGTGAGGGATGATAGATAATGGATTAAGTGATTGGTGCATGGTATTTATAGGTGAAGGTAAAGGGTAGAGTTAGCTAAAAATAACATTTGAATTCCTTCTTTTTCTACCACACATGGCCGGCCACAATTCAAGGAGAAGGGGATGACTAAGTATCCTTATTTTGAATTCAAATCAAGGCTATTAATAGCCATAGGGTGGATGATTTCAACAGCAAAGTAGTTGGGCTGATTTCTGATTATTTTCCAACTGTAAGGACCCCAATACTTGCTTTTGGGCTGCCACCTACTTGTGCCGAAAATGGGCTTTAGATCCCCCTTGTTGGACAGTTTCTCAGTCCAATAATGTAGCAGACATGTCCATCTTTCAACACCTCTTTTTCTAGGTCAAACTATCAACCTCATGATCCAAATTGCATGGTCTTGCTGCCCACATGAATTAATTTATGCATATCCATGTTTCATTTACATTAATCACATATTCAATGGTCCCTCCTACATTGTGAAAAATCACATACTAATAAATTAACATGAAATAATATAAAATATGTACAAAAATCATGTAATTAAGTACAATTTCACATACTTTATAAATTCATACACATTATTACTAATTAAGTAAAATTCACTTATTTTGATAACAATTACTCAATATTAACATATTTATTAAGTAAAAAGGTGGTAAAAATATATAGAAAAACCCTATATAATTTTGAGTTTACAAAAGGCTTAAAGGTTAATCATAAACTCTTAAGATAAGGAAAGTTGACCCTTCCCCTTCTTTCACACCCAATTTTGATCATTTCATTTTGGAAGGAATAAAACATAGCATGAGGATCATTTGCTAATAATGAAATGCATAAAAAAGATCTAAGTAAAAAATGTGAACTTTATACAACACTTGAAATGTCTTGAAGACATGTCCAAACTATTTTCCACAGGTCTGTCAAGACAGGTTGTCCAGATAAGGAAAAAAAGATGATGATCAATAAGTAGTTTGAGGGGTTGTTCGAACATCGGATAAAAGTTCAAGAACAAGGCAACTGAGGTCCCAACACTCTTCATAGGCGTGTTTGTGAGGGATCATAAAGGGTTCATTTTAAGTGGAAGCACATAAAGCTTGACACGTGTTTCAACCTTGGTTATAGAAAAAGTTGAGGCCATTATTACTATGTGAAAATTCTACATTACTGAAGGCTATTCGAATATCATTATTGAAGGTATGCCTATATTTTGTCCTTTAAGATACATCATGAAAGGCAAGATATTTTAGTGTTTGGTCAAAATCTCTTAAAAAAGATTGAGCCCTTCAAATAGGTTCCACGCAAGTCTGATTCTAGTTTATAGATCGAGTAGGGAATCTAGTTACACATCATTTACCCTAGTCGAATCTTAATTGTAATGAACATTTAGTTTTTGATTTTAATTACCCTTCTAATATTCACGATATCATTATAAACAATGTTATCCATATTCCAACTAAATAATTAAATTATGATGTTTGTAACGACCTAATTTTAATTGACAATAGAAAATGCGGTTCCAGAACCTCATTTTTGTAAATTAAGTCCGTAAATATTAAATATGAATACTTACAAGGATAACAAAAAAATATATTAAAGATTGGTCCAATAATTTTGCCGGATTAATAGTTAGTTAAAGCCTAGGGACTAAATCGTAAAGTCCAATCGATATAGATTTTTATTTGACAAAAGGCTTGGGGATTTAAAATAGAAATTATCCAAAGGTCTAAAATGGTAAATAAACCATTTTATAATAAGAATTAGTGGATGATGATGACATTTTCCACTAAATAAGTTTTGTGATTAACTTAATTAAGTTATGTTTAAATTAATTAAACCAATTCAGTTAAATATTAATCCTACTATATAAGTTAAATTAGTGGATGGAAAATTCATCTTCTTCTTGTAATTTCTAAAACATTCAGTCATTAATTGATAAGCAAATTTAAGTTTTTTTCTTGTAATTTTTATAGATTTGAGGTCATGAGAGCTTTATTTAACTAGCCCATGTACCAATTTGTAAAATTTTAAAAGTGTTAAAAATTTTCTATTGTTCATTTTTTTGAAGAATTAGGCTTGAAATTGGTAGATTTTGTAACAACCCGTTTTCAATGGTGTTGGAAATAGTGGATTTGATATCACAATTTCGACGAGTGAGGCCATAAATATTATTTATTTCATATTTACAACAACATTAAAGTGTCGTATTAAATTTTGGTCTGCCAATTTTGATGTTTGAATAGTTAATTAATGTACAAGGACTAAATCATAATAACTAAAAAATTTAATCACTATTAATTTATATGTGCTAAATGAGCATAAAAGCATAATGAAATGGTTTTAAAATCCAATTAGTCCATATTAGCTTATATTGGATTAGTATTGCATGTAAATTAATGAAATAATAAGTTAGACTTAAGGTTAAAATGGTAATTAGATAAATGTTAAAATAATAACAAAAGAAATAAAAGTTTTCATCTTCCCAATTTCTTCTTTCCACCGGAATTACACCATTTTTAAGTGAAGAAGACAGCTTTAAACTATCAAAAAATTTGACCCTTGCATGGTAAGCTTTCCAAAGCTTTTTTTCATAAATGTTATGTTTTGAAGATCATTGTAGCTTAATCTAGCTAGCCCAGGGACTATTTTGTAATACTTTCATATTTTTGAAAAGTTACCATTGTTGATTTTTAAATTTTGTGATGTTAAATGGTTAAGTTTGAAGCTTTATCATGAAATAGGATTATTTTGTAAAGTGATTTTTGTTAGTTTTAAGTTCAGGGACTAAAATGGGAAAATGTTGAAATTGGAAAGAAATTCTTATAAGTTTAGATGCTTGAGAGCTATATAGGGATGAGTATGAATTTGATTTTAAATTTTGGGGTTTAAATATGAAAAATATACTTGTTACGATTTTTGGGACTAAATTGAATAAAATGCAAAACTTTAGGAAAATTGTGAAAAATGAAAATAGGATTTCATATGCTTTAAATAGGATTTAATAAGGTATTTAGAACTGATAAATTGAAATGAATTACCGTATAAATCAAGAAACGAATTAACCCATAAATAACTAAGGAAAAGAGAAAATAGCAGATTAGTCCCTAACACTTCTTCCATTGCTATTATTTCCAGGTAAGTTCATACGGTATAGTTCTATGTATTTTTTTAATGTTTATGTTGAACTGTGTATTTTGGAATGTTTGAAAGTATACTTAAATGTTGCAAATCGGTACAAAGGTGAGAAAAATGATTGAATTGAAAAGTGATATACTATTACATGTATTGAGCCCGAATGAACATGAGATAAGATACAATTGGCATGAAAATATGGTTATTTGAGCGTTGTACTGAGATAAAATGTTGACGTGTGATATATATATTCACTGATGGTATCAGAATCCAACATTTGTTGTGGATTATCGAGTTATATTCACAATGATTCAAGCGTGTTTGTGGGGGAGGATGTGTAGCCTACGTGCTTGGCACTTGGTTCCTAGGCATATTTTTTGAGGGAAGTTAGCCTAGCTTGGCACTCAGTGCCCAGGGGTGTTCTTGGTTGGTAAAGCTTGTTTGAGCAATCAGGCGTGTTTTGTGTGGATAACCACGTATCCATATTTGTTTATTATAGTTCATCAAGCTAAATTGGCATTTCTATTGAATTAGATGAATGGTGAAAGTATTATAATGAGATGAAGTAAGTTTTATAATGTAAAAGTGCATATGTTCAATGGTTTAATGTTATAGATTCGATCAAGATCGAATTACTTTGAATGAAATGTTTTACGTTTTATATACTCGATGAGCTCGCCTAATGATGTTAATTATGGTGGTAGAGAAAATTGTTTTGTTAAATATGTTATGTTGTAATTGTTGGGTTTAAGGATCTATGAACTTACTAAGCTTACTTGAAGGTTACTCTATTTCATTTTCTGTTTCTTGTAGTTATCGTTTTGTAGAACTTGACTGTCAGATCATCTTGAAGATCATACTATCCAGCCACCATTTTGGTAGACTTTTTAAGGTTCAATTCGGTTATGTGGCATGTAATAGGGGTGAATTGTATATAAGTGTTTGTAATAGCAAAGTGTGAATGATGTTATATAAAGAATGTTTGCTTGTTGACATTTTGATATGTTGATTATGGTTTTGATATGGTAACTTGAATGTGAATATTAAATATGAAATGTGATGGAATAACATGAAGTTTTGGTAGGTTTGATTATGATATAGAATGTTTGAACATGTGAGGTTTTGTTGGAAATCATGGTATAACATTTTGATGAATGAATTGGATGTTAAAAGCAAGATATGTGAAATGGTTTTTGGTGTCAAGCTTATAGGTTGTTGGTTTGGAAATATGGTCAAATTTTAGATGATAGAAACTTGGTATTTTGATTGTTTATAAGGAATATGCATGGTTATGTTCTAGTTTAGCATGAAATGGAAAAGTATCTTGAAGTTGATTCATGTATGCGATGGTGCCTTAAGGCATATTGGTTAGAAATAGGAAATGTTATGTTCTGGCATGATTATTATGCATTTTGGACAAGTTTAAAGGATGGTTATATGCATATTCATGACATAGATTAAGGTTTGGGTTGGTAGTTTGCATTAGGGGTGAGTAAAATTCGATTCAATTCAAAAAAATAAAAAAAAATCAAATTTTGAGTTATTTGAATTATTCAAGTCAACTCGAATAAGTAATTTGAGTTTCGAGTTCAAATTGAGTTGAATTTTAAAATTTTCATAACTCAAATAATTTGAATAATAGATTGGTGAAAATACTCTTTTAGTCTCTGTCAAGTTTAAAAATAAGCTAATTGATCTCTCTCACTAAAAATTACAAAAAAAATTTCAAAATAATTTTCAAAAGTTCAAAATGTTTATAAAAATTCCAAATTTTATATTTTTCTAAAAAGTATATAAAAATTTCAAAAAAAATTCTAAAAATATATATAAAGAAATTTAAAAAATTAACCTTTTTCTAAAATAATAATTTTGGGACCTAAATAAGTTAATTAATGATTTAAGTTTATCATACTAAAGTAATTTTTATTATTTTTCTTTGAAAAGTTTTTCAAATATATATGGTTTCAAATTTATGTCCTCTGATATGAAATTAGGTATACTATAACAAGATTTTAATTTGACATGTTTAATTTTTTTTTAATTTAAGTCGAAAATTTCCCTAGATTCAACTCGACTCGAATTTCATTTTAAATCGAGTAAGGATGATAAAATAAGACTCATCAATGCGATTAACTCGAAATTTTTTCACTCGATTCAGTCGAACACTCACCCCTAGCTTGCATAGTAGGGTACATTTTTTGGTCACACGATTTACCACACACTCGTGTGTCATACACGGGTTGTTGACACGCCTATGTGCAATTTGATTTTTGGTTACTCTTAGATCACTTGGTCACAGTTAGTTACATAGCCCAGCCACACGGTTTCAACCTATTACACGGGTTGGTTTTAAAGCTTTTGTAAGCTCAAAATTGTATGCAAAACATGTTTGTTTGAATGATTAAGATATGTTGAATGTTTTGCTGAATTTTTTTGAGTTAAATTCACGTGTTCTTGTTTTGTTTATTATTGTAGCATCCCATAACCCAATTCCATGATGGAAATGGATGAAGGGTGTTATAGATATCAAGCTTAGATTATGAAAAGGACTATATTGTAAAGTTAATTTAGCTTGTTTGTCAACATTGTTACATTAGGGACCAAATTGAATAAATGTAAAACTTGACATGAAATTATGTTAGAAATAGAAATTTACTATTTTATTTTTTTATATGATGTGTGATTTTTTTATTTCATCTATATGTTTAGATATAATTAGAAGTTAGTGAATTTGGCATGTGTGGCTTAAAATGGACTGAATTGAAAAATCATGTGAATATTAGCTATTATGAAATAATATAGGTGAAAATGTGAAAGTTGATTTATTACAGGACTTGTAAATGAAACATGTAATCATGTATAAGGATTGATAATGACATATATACGGAAATGTTGTCTGTCTAAACTGAGTAAAAACTTAGGATACGTATGGCATGCCATTAAGGTTATACACCTGTTTGATTAGAGATTTTACAGGTTATAATGAGGTTTAGCATTTGTTGCAGATTCTTGAGTTATAAGTATCATAGGTTTAACCTGGATGGATCTCATTGATATAATTTCATCTTGTGTGAGCAATCTTGAATTAATGTCTGCTTGTGAGAACAACCCTGATATAATGTCAGCTTGTGTGAGAAACTTATTCCTGTGTATCCGAATTCATTTTACTATAGTAATTGAAATGGAAAACTTGAAAGTAAATTGAAAATGGATTGGTGTATGCATCTAACTTCATATGTTTTATATGATGTTCCTAATGTTCATGATATTACTCTTGATATGTAAGTATGTCTAACCTATTTGGTTGTTAATGTTGATATGTATCTAGTTATGCCAATATGTGTAAAGGATAGTCTCTTTGAATGCCAAAATGATTGCTAGTTTATTTTTCTTAAAATTACCAAGGTAAGTATAGTAATTTCATTTGAACTTATTAAGCATTATTAATGCTTACTCTAGTTGTTTCCTTTCCTTGTAGATTGTCACCTTGCGGAACTGGTTAAGCCAGATTAGCAATGAAACACACACTACCAACTAGACAGTAGAAGTATGTCTATTTTGAGTATTAATGTTATGGCATGTATATTAAGGTACCTTGTTATGCATAAGATCATTTTGAGATGAAATTTTAATGGTAATGTTCAAATTTGAATGTTTGGCATGGCTTGTAAGGTAATTGGTACATTATTTGGCTATGTTTGATGCTATACAAATGATCTTACCTTTGAATGGTTTGACACATTAAAGCTATCAATTAGACTAATTGAAATAGTAGATTGATTAGTGATTTAGGAGGTAACTTAAATGTTAAGCATGTTATATAACATAGTATATGCTTTGATTGATTCATGTCAAACTCTTTAAAGTGTTTAGTTACCAATTGGTATAATAAAACTTGCTTAACTTGGTAATAGAAGTATTTTGGTAAGGCTAGATAAAAATGGATTTGAATATGTCTAAATATTGAATAATTGGATTGTAAGATAAAGAATAGTTGGTTTGAATGGTTATATGTAACACACCAATACCCGACCCGATCATTAGGTTTGAGTAACAGGATGTCACATTTGTTGTCGAAGCAATTACGATCAATTCACAAATAAAACATAAAATTTAATGTTTGAATCAAAGAAATATACATTCAACATGAAATACATTCACTCATGGACTTTATACGAGCTTACGGAAGCTCTAAAGCTAAACTAAGGTCGAGTTAGGACTAAAATGAAAAGTTTTAAAATTCAAAGTCAACACCATGACATAAAAGGGATCCTTGTCATGACGTGACATATTGACTTGGCCAATTGGCCTCCTCATCGCAGCAATGAAATTTCTTGTCACGTCGTGGCCTGGGACCAAAGCTCATCTCGATGACAACCCTCGAAGTCGTAACGTGATTTACTCGTCGTGACGACATTCGCACGACATTGTGATGTTACTAACTATTCCTGCAAAAATTCATTCACAAACCTGTAATTTCAATATAAATCAAGCCTAACCTTATACCTATTATAATTTTTACTATATAAACAACACTTTAATTTATATAAAACACCTTCCACACTTCCTATCTCATATGCATCCATACAACAACATCAACGACAAACCTTTCCTATCAACTATATAAACATATGCCAACTCATATGTTCAATTCATACATAACCAATATATGCTATTTTCTAATTTCAATTACATAACTCAACCCCTGTATATGTTATTTTCCAATTTCAATTACATAACTCAAGCCCTACTCAAGATACATATAAGCATGCTATGAGTATATTATCTAAACATTATCCTACTTCAATAATCCATTACATAACACTATCACCAATCAATTAACTATTTTCAAGCATGATTCATATTAATCTATCTTCCAAACACTACTTCATATGTTATATATATATACATTTCAACCATTACAAAATATGCTATTAACAACAAGGATTTAACCTTTCATACTGTACTTTCATATACATAAAATATGTACACATTCATCAACTTCCCAAAATTAACATTTCAAACATAACAAAAAATATATTAATGACTTTATTAGGTACATGCCATAACTAATGTAACAACTCATTTTCCAGTGGTGTAGAAAACAGTGGTTTTAGGACCACAATTCTGACGTGTGAGTCTATAAATATTAATTATTTAATATTTACAAAGTCATTAGTGTCATTAAAATCTAGTTTAAAATTTTGATGTTTGGTTAGTTAATGAAAGAAAAATGATTAAATCGTAAAAGTTATAAAAGTTGTTTGCTATTGTTTTTTCTTAGCTAAATGGCCTAAATAGTTAATTTTGGAGGACTTATGTTGCAAATAGGCCATAACTAAGTAATATGGACGGTTGGTGGAAGAATTGAACCAAAAATTTTGATGTTTTGTAATAATATTATTAAATTAAACCAAAGTTAAAATAATAATAAAAAACAAAGGAAAGTGGATTCATCTTCTTCATTTGGCTATTTCCACCAAAAAAACCCACATGGTTGTGAGCTTGAGAATTTCGACTATTTAGTGTTTATGCATGTAAGTGTTTTCTCGGTCCATTTTTCATGAATTTTATGCTTTTTGAGTTTATTGCAATGAAATATAACCAGTTTAGAGGTTAAATTGTGAAACTATCAATTTTAAAAAATATGCCATTAAAATTTTTGAAGCTTTTTAGTTGTGTTTGGCTTGGTTTGAAGCTTGGTAATGATTTTGATTTTAGTGTACAAAGTAATTTTGTATAATTTATAAGTTTAAGAATTTAATGAACATATGTAAATTTTGGCATGGTTTCATTGTAAAATTTTAGGATTTTATGGCTAGTTTGAGGTGGTTAAGCATTCAGCTTAATGGGTGTATAGGGTTTAATTGTGAAAATAATCCTATTTTGGTTTAGGGACCAAATTGATATAGTGTGAAAAATTAAGGCAGTTGTGAAAATTATAAATAGGAAAAAAAGTACTTTATAGATCAAAATCCAATAGATAATCTTAGAAAAGGAAAAGTTACTAATTAGTCCTTGAATTTTACCATCCCTGCAGTTTAGCCTTGGTAAGTTCATATAGTACTATTTTGTGTATGTTAATTATGTTTTATTGAATTTGATACATATTTTGAGTGTTAAATGTTATAATTAGTATAAGGTGAGAAAAATGGATTGAAACATAAATTGTTATACTGAGACATGTATTGAGCCCGGATGAACATAGGATATGATACAATTGGCATGCCAATAGGTTATTTTGCGTGTTGTACAAGATTGACCTGTGATGAGATGATGATTTCTGAATTGATGTTATACACTAAATATATCGGAGTCTAGCATTTGTTGCGGACAATCGAGTTATATTTATAGTGATTCTAGTGTGTTCATGGAGGCGGATGTAAAGCCTACAGGCTTGGCTCTTGGTGTACAAGCGTGTTCTTAGTTGGACTAGCTCGGTTGACCATTCTAGCATGTCTCAGGTGGATAAGTTGTAACAGCCCAATTTTGGGTCTAGTCGGAACAGTGGTTTCGGGACCACAAACTCGAAGAGGAAAAAAATTATTTTAAAATTATGACATGGGTTGCATTATGATAGGAATGAATAAGAAAGGATTAAATCGCAAAAGTGAGAAAATTTTTGTTACCCAAGAGTAAACACTCAAAAGTTGAGGGCTTAAAGTGTAAATATGAAAAATTTGAAGGAACAATAGTGTAAAATGTTTTAAGGGTGGAATAATCTAGAAACTAAGGAAAATGGATGGATTGGGACCAAATTGAATAGATGAAGAATTATGAGGGACTAAATTATAATTTTACCAAATTAAGTGATGACTCAAGGATGGAATTTTAAAAGATCTAAAGGGCAAAATGGTTAATTAGAAGAAAGAGAAATCTAGAAAATAATGATGATGTTGGAGATATTTTAGAATAAATAAATAAATAAATATTAGTTTATTAATATTTTAATTGGATTTTTAAATGACATTTTATTATTTTATTATTATTGTTATTATTAATATTATTGTTATTATATTATGAAATAAATTAAAATATGACAAATGGATGGTAATGATAAAACACATGTGTAATAATATGTAAATGTACAAATGTAATATTTATATTGTTTATTAAATAGATATTTATTATTATTAACTCTATATATAAGATATAAAGTAAAAAAAGAAAAAAAATAAAAATAAGGGAGAAGAAAGTTAGAGAGAAGAAACAACGAAAATAAGGGAAAGAAAAGAACAAGGGGGAAATTCAAGATTTGAAGCTTGGAGCTTATTTTGGTAAGCCAATCAAGTCCTTTCCTTTTAATTTTGATATTTTAGAAGCTTTAGAATAAGGTTTTGATGAAACTAAGTTGACATATTGAAAGTTTATGAGTTCTCAATTATAGTTTATGTTGAACAAAAACATGAATTAGGAACATAATTGAATGAATTTCAAGCTAGAATTGATAAAAGGATTAAATTAAAAAGTAAGCTATAAATTTTATGTTGTAGGGACTAAATCGAGGAAAATTCAAAATTATAAAAATTTTCTGAAATTTTAATAGTTAAATTTGAGTTTGGGTGGAATTTGAATAGAAAAGAAGTATGAATTGAGTTAGGAAAGTAAGTGAAATTATGAGACAGTAAATTTAGCAACAAGATAGTTTTGGACAGCAATAGTTGTGTGACTTTGGAAAATCACCAAAAATGGAGGAAATTGAATTAGAGTCTGAGAAATATATTAAATTAAATCTGAATGAGTCTATTTTCACATAAAAGAAACAGAGTAAGCAAAAGAGTTATATATTTTTAGATATTTTAATTTTAGTGAGACAAGGTTAGAATGATTTCGGAATCCCCTGTTCTGACTTTGGAAAATCATTAAAAATTGTACAAAAATAATTATGAGTTATAGTTTATATTTTTGAAATCCTTAAAGAGTCTATTTTCAAGATAAACAAATGAGAATGTCATCTGAACTCTGTACAATGAAATAATTAATTTTTAGTGAAGAGAGGTAAGAATTGCTAAACAGTGAAACAGGGAAGACTTTAAAGAATAAACTGTACTTATTGGATAAGCCAAAAATTCTGAAAATTTTATGGTAAGAATATATATGAGTCTAGTTTCTGGGAAAATTAACAGATCTTAATTTGGAGCTCTGTAGCTCGAGATATAAATAATTCAATAACTCTGACTCAGATATACAGCTTTGAATTTACATATAAGTAAACAGTGAAAATATAGTTGATGTCGTTTAAGCGTGTTATATACATTAAGGATGTGAAATAGAGAGGAGGAGGAGGAAAATTAATATATATATATATGAATGAATTGTGTATAATTGGTCATATGTTCGATTATAATCGACAAATGTTGAAATAGAATTGATACTTATATTTGTGCATTACTGGTCATGGTTTAAGCTCATGTGAGGAAATAAAGTTTCATAGCACATATGTGTGTGGAATGTTCGGTATATGATTTGGCATGAAGAAATTTCATGAATGGTTATGGATTAACTCATGTTGGTAAGTTGATACATAGTTACAGTATTTATGCAAAATAGCCTAGTAAGCTCGTATGAATTATGTTCTGTACAATTTGATTAAAGTGAATGTTATTTGATTAAAATGAAATGAATGATATATGCCTATGAAGAAACGATAAGAGAATGATATGTATCGGGTCTCGTAGGCCCTATTTATTATGAATATAATATTTTGAAGATATATTATGAAGAATTATAAAAACATGTTAATAATTTGAAAGTTTTAATTTAGATGAAATTTTATAACTCGGTTAAATATGTTTACAAGTGTATATGTTCTGGTAATGCCTCGTACCCTATTTCGTTGTTGAATACGGGGAAGGGGTGTTACATAATCGCATATCCGTATCTATTTACATCGTTCATCGGGCAAATTTTAAGTGGTTAAATACCTTGTTAATGAATTATATGAATGTTTACACGATTTTTGACGTTAGATCATGACTTGGTAATTGAATGACTTTGTATAGTTGAATAGATTATTCAACTTGTAAATGAAACTCACATGTTGAATGATTGTGGTTGACAAGGTTAATGTTTATTAACAATGTTGTTAAACTTTATGCTATGTTTATACGGTAAGTTAATCGTTTTAACCTGTGAACTTACCAAGCTCTATTGAAGCTTATTCGTGTCATTTTCTTATTCCTTGTAGATATCGTTTTGTGGAATCGACCGATCAGATCAATGCGAAGATCACACTATCTAGTCTCATTTTAGTAGATTTTAAAAACGTTTATTTTTGGGATATGTGGTATGTAGTAGGATTATTTGGATATATTTATGTAAACATATGTGTTCAAGAAAATGAATGTGTTTGTTGGCAAGATAGTGACATAAATCGTGTTCTAATATGTTAAGTTAAATGTGAGTGTGAATGGTACATGGTGGACTATGATAAAATGTTGATATGTGTTAATTAGTGATAGAAAGAATGATTAATAATAGCTTGGTTGAAAGTTGTAGTATCATGGTTAGATATGGAATTTGGATGTCATGATATCTGATATGTGTATTGCTTTTTTTTTTTTGGAAAATGTATTGATGAATATGTCTTGGGTTATAGCTTAGCCTTTTAATGATAAAAGTTATGTCATTTTGGTACATTCATGGCATTGTTTAGTTAAGGATGATTTGAATAGGAAATGAAGTTAGTAATTAGCTTTGAATGGTGTTTGTTGTGGTGCCAATAAGGTCGTGTTGGTTTGGAATTATGCTAAATCATTCCATCCTTGTTTAAAAATTATTATATGAGTATAATATATTAACTCCACTTACTCTGAATAAATTCGACTAATTTAGCATAATTCCATCCCAATCTTTCAGATTTAAAAGTCTGGTGAGCATAATCTTTCACAACAATGATAATTTTGTACATCATTATCTATTTCACATTTTAATTTCTTATTAACTTGACTTAGACTCTAATGGATATATGGATCCAACCAATCATACCAATTTTGCACACAATGCCTTATCGGACAAATCCGAAATAAATGAATTGCGCCTTGTGCTCATCAGTATAACTAAAGTAAGATTGTGGCCAGCACTCATCGACTCATGGTCGAAGTAACCCATACTCAGTCTATCCTATAGCATGTCAACTATATCTGACTCTACCCAAACAGTTAATAGGGTAACAATTACTCAATTCTGAACATAACTCAATTTCAAATTCAATATTTTCATTTCATCAACCAATCATCAATTTATTTATGTATCAGCATAAATCATCTCAATACGAAGTCAATTTTACATTTACATCAAGATACAATATTTTTAATTATATTCAATTTAGTTATCTATCTCCAATAACAATCAAATCGTATCAATTCAACTTGATTCATGAATTTAAGCTCACCTTATAATCTTACCATGCAAAATAGAATATATATATATGCAACAATTGAAGTGGTTCAAATTGTAGAAATACAAACCGAGAGTTCCGAGTTATTCATCGACAACTTTAGCTTTTCCTTTTCCTCTCAAGGAACCTCGGTCGACGTTAGCTACGGGTTAACATAAACATACAATATCATCAATAATCAACCAAATTCACATTCAATTATCATTTTATAAAAAAACTTGCATTTTTTTTCAATTCAGTTTCTAAAATCGGGACTAGCATAACTTTCAACCTAAAACTCCAATTTGAAATCTGATTTCACTACAACCCATTAGAGACCTTCTATTTCTAATTTCTATAGCCAATTTTAAAAATTATTCAATTTGATCCCTATTATATGAAACTATCAATTAACTTCACAATTTAATCCTTTTTCACTTATATGTTTAAAATCTAACAATTTAACACCTAAAACTTCTATAAATCAACAATGGGAACTTTCTAAAACTTGAACTAACTAATAAATTGATACATGAGCTACCTAAATTAAGCTCTCATAATCTCAAAAATATAAAATTTACAAGAAAAGGGTTAAATTGAACTAACCAATTTGGTGTTGAAAATTGAAACCCTTGAAGGCCGAAAGTTCTTTTTTTTTTCTTAATTTGGTTGCATAAGGAAGAAAGAAGAAATGTATTTTCTGTCCTTCCACCACAATTCTTATAATTTAATTACAAATTATAAATTTTATAAAAAAATTCCTCATACAATTATAAAGCCGCCATCCACTATAATTCATAATATGGTATAATTACCATTTAGTCCTTAGTCCATATTTCTAATTAAAAATTCTATAACAATTGAGCTTTTACCATTTTTACAATTTAGTCCTTTTACGATTATTAATCACTAATTCGACAAATTACCTATCCAAAATTCAATTCACTTATATTTACAGGCTCAGTTTATAGAAATAGGATCTCGAAATCACATTTTTTGACACCACTGACTTTCGGGTCATTACATTATATCCTTGAATTGATTGTCATTAGCATGGTTTAATGGGTTATTGTTTGTTGAAAATTGAATACAAACATTTGGGTGAAGGTTTGAAATAAATTTATTAGGTACAAAATGTGCATTTTACCAAAACATTGGCAACATCGCGACCATGAACCCTTGACATCGCAACATCGACCGACAGTGAATGGCGTCGCGACGTTGATATACATGTCATCACGATATAACTCAATGAGTTGACAATGTCATAATGAGGATATTATGAAGTCGCGAGGTTAGCCTGAGATTTTTAAAATTTACATTTTTTATCCTAATTCATACTCGAGTTAGTAAAAGAACTTTCATAAGCTCGTGTAAGACTCGAAAATGATTGTGTAACATGTTGTGAATGTGAATTATACTTATTTACATGTTGAATGATCAAATGGTGTAAAATTTTTTATAGTTGCTATAGCAACAAATGTAGCATCTTGTAGCTCAAACCTAGGGATCGAGTCAAGCAAGGGGTGTTACAATATTTTACGTCAAAAAAACTAGGTTATGTAATTCTTATTCTCTATACCTATAAATAGAATTTCTCACATGTCATTTTGTAGGCATTAGAAACTTTTCTTATTGGGCAAACTTTCTCTCAAACTTTTTTTATAATTATTTCCTTAACCTTATCCTCCAGCTCATTAAGTCTTTCTATACCACTCTAACCACTACATTCCATAATGCTTGTTGATACGGAGTATCAATAAGGGGGGAGATATGAAGAGAAGGTGGTGGTGGAAAGGAGGTCGGTTCACCTAGATAGGCGGAGAGTCAGAGAAGGACAAGAGGAGGCAGAAGATTGTTGTGAAGGGTGAAAAGGCTAAGTATAAAGAGTAAGTGCTCAAGGATGCTAATGGGGAAGAAGATCATTTTTCCTTCATCTTGGAGGTTATTTATACGAGATACTCCTTTGTCTAGTGTATCATGGCAGGTTGTTAGTAAGGAGTTTCTATCATGAAATGTGGGGGGGGCGTACATGGTGGAACCCATTCTGTTATTCCCTTTGAGGTAGTACAAGATTGTTATACTCAAGTGGACCCCAATAGTCTTTAGAAGGAGTATTCACACTTAGATGAGTGTTTACACTGAAAAGCGGGTGGCTTCACCATAGAAACATGTGATCTGATGTAAGAGATGTTCCCGCTATCAGCAAGTAGTCCCATGAGAGGTGACTTGTCCGGGAGGCTGAGGAGCTAATGATGATTTAGAAGACAAGAGGTGGAGAACCATCCACATGTGTCTTTCTAGTGCTCTCTCAAAATGCCATGTGTCAAGTCATAAAGTCATAATAAGAGTATAACAATTCTCAGGCAAAATACCAAAAAAGCCCTATTTTTTAAAATTTTACCGAAATGGGCCCGGTATTTTATTATTTACCGGAATGGGTCATTTTCCCCAAAATCGCGTCCACGTCAGTATGATGTCAGGGGATGTGTCCGCAAATCGCGTCCACGTCAGAGCGCTTTGCTTACGTGGACACAAATCGCGCCTACAAGGACGCAATTTGCTGACACATCGCGTTGACGTGGACGCGATTTCGGGAAAAATGGCCAATTCCGGTAAATAATAAAATACCGGACCCATTTCGATAATTTTTTAAAAAATAAGGCTTTTTTTGGTATTTTGCCCCAATATGTATTACTGTAATATGTAGCTCAAATTATGTATTGTAGTTAATATTCATAATATTGTAGCTTAAATTGTCAATCCGCCTATACTATTGTACTAATAATATAAATTAATGTAATATTGAAGAGTTAATTGATTAAAAAAATAAATGCAACAAGTACAAAAAAGATTTAAAATTATTACCAACAAGATTTGAACCAATGTACTAAGGGAAAAGAGTAAGCATCTAAACCAACTAAGCTAAACTAATTAACTAACATATTATAAAAATATTGTTATTATCTTAATTATATTACTACGATCTAATAATTTATCGGACCTATTCCATACACGTGTCAAATTAGAAAAAATAATACAACAATTCTGTAAAAAAAATATGGTGTTTACTTCAAATAAATAAGGAAAATAATGATTTGAATGTTTCAAAATTCAATTTTAAACTGAAAAAATCAAAATTTAGAGGCAAAAATGATCTTTTTCGACGAAAACTGCGGCAAACCGCCTTCGGCGTTTGTCAGCGCGTAGATCTCAAAAAGTTATTCGAAATAAAAAAAATCGTCTCAATCGGACAACCGAGCCAAAAGTTATGGCCTTTCAAAGTTTTCCAAGCTAAAAATTATAAACTGTTCATGAATTATTACTTCCACGTCAGCAAATATCGTTTTCGTGGACGCGATTTGTTGCCACGTAAGTAATCGTGCTGACGTGGACGCGATTTGCTGACACATCCCCTGACATTGCGCTGACGTGGACGCGATTTCGTGGAAAATGGCCTATTCCGGTAAATAATAAAATATCGGGCCCATTTCGATAAATTTTAAAAAAATAGGACTTTTATGTATAATTTACCCACAATTCTCAATAACTTTAAATCTATTCTAATCTTTTTTATTTTTACCTCTCAACAGATTCCGTTTCGCTTGTATCAAACGCTTTCTCTTACTAAAGAACCATCCACAACTTTTCTCATAAATACACCGAAAACCACTTGCATGTTTTGCTAAGAAAACAGAAACATGTTATTATTAAAAGATAAAGCACATCAACCAGTAAAACTAAAATAGGACCTTAACATATTTATCCTTAGCGCTTCACCTGATTTACAAATATCTATATAAATTTTTTTTTTTTTACTAACGTCACTTGTCAACTATTTTTGTTTGAATTATTTGCATTTCATGATACGACATGTATATGTAAGAGAAATTCAAGATGAAGAGTACCGATTTATCTCTTTCGGACAGGCCATTGCTATATAGACAGCTCCATCAGGATAAAGGCAAGAAAAGATGGCTATGGTTGTTATATGCAAGAAGCAAAATGGACCGAACCCATATGAAGCTGCTTATCTCCAATGTACTTTGTGCTTCTGTTCATGGCGATAATGAATGCTCTATTCTCAGTGGCGATACTGAAAAGGAGAACCAAAATCTTAAAATAACAACCGTAAGATCGAGTTACTGTTACTATTTCAACCTAATTTCATATTGCAAAAACATCTGGATACATGGACCCTCCAAGCATTGCAGCACTAAGAATAATATGTGTAGATAAGCTTAAAGAGCTCTCCCCCCCCCCCCCCAATAATTGAGATTTATGCTCAAATTGGATCCCCAAACATTGCATACTCTCAGCGAAGGATAGAGTTTCCAGAAAAGTTTAAAACTTCATCAGCAAATGGCATGGCGACAAGGTGCTAAACATTGTTGCAACAGTTTTACCTCATCATCTACAATGTTCATCAATAAAATATCATTGATATTTCTTAGTGTGACCAATATTTTAAAGAGTCCATTTCTTTTTGTAACATCATTTCCCCATCTATGACTATTGAGTTATGATTTTTACATCTGAAGCACTCTGTAGGAAACCCTGTTTTCACTATGGGAACCTAATTTCATTCACTTTTTCAAGTTCTTCAGAAGAAAAAAAGAAAGGGGGGGGGGGTATCAAAGTTGACTTACTTTCAATAAAAGTCATCGACAAGTTGAGTCAAATCACCCTTTATGTTCCCCATTTCAAATATCTGAGTCATTGTTCGATACTTTAGGTGTTTTAGCTCTTCCCACCATGATGTTTTTAGCTGTGATTGGGTAGCAAATGAACCTTACACTACCAACAGCATGCTGCCACTTATGTTACCTTGCTTTAAGAGAGACTGTTTCAATTTTTTCTAAGTTTTTTCAGAATCTTTCGATATAAATGTTAAACACGAGATTATGAGACCCCGGCACTATCAACTTCAGGGATTGCAGTAGATCAGTTAAAACCTGAAAACTAGTAAAAGGGTTATTAGGTAACAGATTTGATTACTTAAAATAGGGGGTCCAATCTCCACTCTGTCGTTGAACCAATCCTTGAATGATTTAACATTAAACCGTGCTGCTTTCTCATTTGCCCATTGTTCTAAATTCCACAAATGTTCTTTTTTTAAAATAGACCAACCATCAGATATCTAAAAATTAACAACATTGACTTCCTGTCGGCTGTCTGAGCAAAAATAATCTATGCACTGTAAATTTTAAGAGAATTAAAATGGTAAAATAGCAGCTGTAACTCAATAGTATATATTGACATGCATATATGTAGTGTAAAGTTGAAGTATTTTTACAACAAAACAGAGAAATTATACACTGCATATTTCCTTGTATTAATGCACACAAGTGAAAGAATAAACAGGGATCAGCTGAGCTTCAATACTTCCTATACACAGAAAAGCTACAAGCCGGTCACATTAAAATATAAACCAAAGGACTAACCCAAAAAACAGGGTTATCAAAAGCTATGAAACAGAGTGAGAGATTCCGGGGACAGTATATGCAAACATCCCTCTGGTAAATCTCTCCTACTAACTTGTTAAACCATCTAGAAAAATTGATGATAACAAGGTTGTTGAAGCTGAATTAGGCTTGCTTCTCCAAGTCCTTGGAGTTTATGAATGTTCCGTGGAAACCGTACGGAACTCGAGATGGAAGCTTTACTGTGGCTTCTACCTCTAAATTCATGGCGTTCACAATCTGCACTTCTGATTTCCAGGTCCTCTCGTCATGAACGAAGGCCAAAATGTAACCGTCGTCTTCGTTCTCCGAATTAGGGTTTCTAGGGAAGAATAAAGGTTCACCCCCATACCTTTGGTCTCCATAGATATACTTTTTTATTTCTCCGGTTGAGAGATCAACTTTAGCAAACCCTGACACTTTAGGCCAAGGCTCAGCAAGAGCTAAATATGCGTACCTGGTTTTTCTTCCGAGCAAGTTTCGGTTCACCATCCCTGCCTCCAAGTTAACTTGTTCGGAATCCGAAATGATGGGGCGGCGTGTCGACTTGCCGGTCCTCAAATTCAATCTGATTTCAGACAGGACACTCTTGAGACTCTCATCACATTCATTGAAAATGGAATCTGGCGGTGTCATGCAGGAGCCAATCACAACAACTTCATCAGTTTCTGGCTCTTCCCAAGCATTCCAAAGATGGAAACAAAAGCAATCAGGTGCCTCAACCCATGTAATCCCAGAAGCATCAGTGGCATTCTTGTCCAAAATCCCAAACCTTGACATCTTGTTCTTGTCATATACAACTGGTGAACCACCGTGAATCATTTCAGGCAATTTGAACACCACTTGCTGGTCAGGGATCACCACCAAGTTCACGGTGATGGCGAAATCGTGCATCATTATCGGACCGTCTACTGGGATTTCAACATCAGGTGATTTCTTACCATCGGGTGAAAAACGGAAGTACTTAAGATATGGCTTTTGGATGACATCATAGCTAAGAGCAAAGAATTCACCAGTTTCAGGATCAACCTTGGGGTGAGCAATCATTGTAGATTTTAACTGACCATCAAAATCATATCTGCCAACGGTTTCCAAGTCCCCAGATGGAGTAACACGAACATGGTAAGGCAAATCATCTTCAGACATAGCAAGGAGATGACCATTAAAATGAACAAGTCCAGCGTTAGCAACTCCAGTGCCATGGCTTGGATCAACAAGCCCAAATAGGCCACGAGCATAGAAAAGCAACAGCCTAGCTATACCAGAGTGACCATGGAGTTCACCGATGGCCTTGGGGAAAACTGGACGTCCCAAAGCTCGTTCTTGAACCAGACGGTTGGTTTCGGTGAACCTACAAGCATAACTAGCAGAGCCATCTTGGAACTGAACCGCATGAACCATACCGTCCCCGTCGAAGAAATGATGTCCGGCGACAGGTTCGTGAAGCGGGTTGGCTCCGTTTCGAACGTAGACTCCTTGTAAACAGTCTGGGATTGTTCCAATAACAGGGAGGTTATGCTTGACCGGTTGGTCTGGCACTGGAGCAAAGTTGCCAGATATTTGAACATTGGGGTCAGCTGTTTTGGGAAGAGGATGGTGACGCTCGTGAGAAACCAAAGCGTTCTCCACCACATCTAGAGCCATAGCTGCAGCTCTTTGGAAAGGATTCCAGTGTTGGGGTTGAGGTTTCACTGCGTTTTTAGTGGTATAATCAGGGGATGATTGATTAGGCAAAAGAAGAATGGAAGGCGTTTGAAGAGAGCATGAAATGTTTGGCTTTCTACAAGTCCTTCTCAAAGGCATAGAACCCAAATTCAGAGACGAAGAGAAACAAGTTGAAACTGGAAGAAATTTACAATTAGTAGCAGATGCTGCCTGTGATGCAGAGGAAGCCATTGTTGGTGATTGAAAATGTAAGAAATTAGAATGTGAGATTCAACCTTTTTTCTTTTTCTTTTTTTATGTATGTATTTGTATGGGAATTGGGTTAAAAGAGTAGGAGGGGGAGGGGGAGGGGGAGTGTGACTATAATGGGAGTTCGAAAGAAGGTTTATATAGAAAAACAAAGTGGACACCAACTCCAAACTCCTAAAATACATAAGAGAACACCACGTGTTGCATTTTTATTGCACAGATAAAAGGGCCAACTCAATACAAATTTAGTTGTTTTATTAACTTCACTTATGATTTTGTAAATTAATTTTAAGTGGGTGCGGTGCTAGGGGAAGTACTGTTTGTGGGGCACACCCCTACATGAAGATATAATCATTTTTCTTTACCAAAATCAAAACCCCAAAAGTTGTTTAAATTAATCACTTAATCCCAAAAACAGACGAGTCATACTTAGGTATGCTATTTGACAGCATTATTATTATTGTTGTTGTGGTTTTATCCTCCTCCATTTTAAATTTGCATATCTTCTTTTTACGAGAAAAGTAATGTAAAATTTATAAATAATTGGATTATCAACTAGGTTTTAGTTAAAATGGTAAGTTTTAAGTATTTAATTAAAACGTGTAGGTTTTCAAATTTCATAATGTGTGAATTTTAATTCTGTGGGTACATTGATTAAAATTTTATGAGTTTATGGGTTATGGAGGTTGCTATCTAGTTTTCCTTTCCACCATGAACAAGAGAGTGGTAAACAATTATTTGAAGCATTCAACTTCCAATCGTGGGCTTTTCCTCAAGCATGGTGTGTTATTTTTACTAAAGTTAGTATTATATACATAACATCAGATTTTATATCCAAAATACTCAACTTTAGCTAGCAACCGTATCCTAACAAAATATTTATTTATGAAAGCATGTGTTTTTGAGTGCATGAGTGACCCTAAAACCACTGAAAAGGTTAAATATTATAGTATTTTCACAATTAAATAAGTGAACACACGGTTGATTAAATTGCCGAAAGATAATATTTTCATTATTCCCCCTTTCATCATTTCTATCATCTTAATTTATAACAAAATACATCTTTCTCCAACCTTTTCATGTGTCAATCCGCTAGTGGCCGCTTGCAAAAAATAATTACATCTGCTAACTTTTTCATTAAATATTGAATTAATATATTATAAAATAAATTATATTGTCACTAAAGTATAAACACTTTTAATACATTCAATATTTATTTTATTATCATATGCAAATAAGATTAATTGAGTTTATCGATTCACCTATCTGGTCACCTTTTATCATTTCATTTATTCGTCAACTTTGTTTCAACCATACACAATCAAATATAAATTATATGTCAATCGTTAAAGCTTTCATATTTTTTTAGTTTTGTACGTTCAATAAAAAGAAGTAATTTGATTACTAACTTATAGAATTCCATTGATATCATTTGTCTATTCTTATAGCACGCTTTTATTTTTTCTTCTTCTCTAGTTTTTCAATCATTTTGATCTCTTGTGTTATCATCTACTATAGAGGAGTACCTCGCTGGACTTTGTTTGGATGATGGGGAGGATCAGCCTAGTAATTTAGTGCGAGTAATGAAGTTGTTAAGAACAAGTGAAAATTGTTTAATAGGTTGTTTTTTTAATAGCAAGTATTGTTCATTTATATAGGAGGTGTTACTATTGCGGATATGGGAGATAAAAGATACTTGTTCATATTCTACTTTGAAATAGATGTAGATTGAGTGATTGATGGAGGGCAAGGACGTTTAATAACTATTTGTTATTAACATATTGATCGGAGAAGGGGGAGGATCCAATTACAGTTCCAATTGTTTTGTGAATTGTTGGTTACAAATTCATGATTTAAAACCATGTTATTCAAACCACCATATATGCTTTCTCTCCAACTTGAATTAGCATTTGACAAAACATCAATTTATATATATGTATGTGTCATGAGACTAGAATTTTAGTCTCGCAATCTGTGTGGCCTTAGGCGATTTCTTGGGTTCAAATCTGCCTAAGTCAGCCTAACTCTCGCAAAGTAAAAATTCTCGATAGAAATTCCCCAAGGCACCAAAAATTAAAGTGAAAACAACTCAAAACGAAGGAGTAATGAAAGAACAGAGAATGCCACAAGAAAGCAAAGCACGCCAAGTGTTTAAGTAAATGCTCTCAAAGTATTCTATTACTCCAGAAAGAATACAAAGAATGAGATTTAATGGGATAATTACAAATGAAGGAGGTCTTTATTTATAGTTAAGCTCCCAAAAACCAACAATACAGATTAAGTTACATCGACGGTCAAGATTAGAGCCTATTTACAATTGAGAACCCTAAGGGATTTAAACTTTATACATCTTTATCTCTTAGGATTTACATTAATTACCTTGGTAACTCTAGTTTTACTGAAGTGTTTCACTAGGCCACCAAGGCTTCAAGTAGATGGGCTTCTCCAGATGTTCCACGAGTCAGGCAAGTTCAAGCAAGTCAAATAAGCCTCATTTAATCAATTGACCTCTATGGGATGTTCTATGCGCAATGGTCATGGGCTTTGATCCACGGCCCCTGACATTTTCCTTCACCAATTCTCGTAACACCCTCGTCATAGCCTCAGAATGACACTGGTTTAACTTGTCTCAGAACTTTCTTGATGCCTTAGTTGTTTTCCAACCGGTCTTTCTATTGTGTAGTTCCACCCTTGGAACCTTTGCCTCAGCTTTCATTGTCTCCTAACTCGAATTGTTTCTCCTCTCTTTGGTACATCACGTTCACAAGAGTTCGTCGCTCTTGCCCACATTATGACTTACCTCGATCAAGATCCCATTGATCCACAGAAATAGGCTTCGACACACTCACATTGAACACCAGGTTTACATTGAGTATTGCAGCTAACTCTAATTTGTAAGCCCCTTGGCTTACCTGCTTCAGAAATTTGAATGAGCCATTGTCTCCTTTTCAAGCCAACGATAAGTCAAAATGAAAAACACTAAATAAGTGTTTGGGATGTACCTCACTCGTAGCATTTAATTGATTTAACTACCCAATTTGTATGAGTATTTTTCCCCAAAGTTTGATACACAACCCACCTCTCTCAGAGGTGGTAGCCCCATTGATAACTCAACAAGCTTCTCATTGGTTTGTCGCACCTCTAGAATTTCCAAAGGGGTCTCCTTAACACTCTGATCTACCAAGTCGATGTTCTTCCCACAATGAACATCTTTGGCTAGTTGAATTGCTGATAATACCTTGGTTCCATTTTTCTCATCACAACTCACTGACACCATGCATTGTCATTTACGAGTATCTAAGATACATATGCAATCGAAAAAAGTAAGCAAAATATAATTAATCTGATCAAGGAAGTTCAAGCCAAGAACAAGGTCGTAATTATCTAAATGAATTACCTTAATGTCTTGATTGACTTTCCAATGATCGATATACAACTCAACTTTTTGTGCTACTCCCACAGTTAGGACCTTTTTAGAATTTACAATCTTGATCTTCTTGGTCGATTTGTTAACCGAGAGACCAAGTTTACACATGACTCTCTGATATGAACATGTCAGATGCCCTTGTATTAATAAGAGCACTCATTTAGCCTACAATGTCAATGTCCATAAACATCAACCCTTTTTTACTTGTGATCCATCTTCACTTTCGTAGAATTGAGTATCATTAACCCAAGATTCAAAGCCTCACTCTCTATATCTGCTTCGTTTCCTTTCCTATTTTTTAGATATCTTGGATCGCTCTAGACAATCTCGTACCCTATACAGACCACAACACAAAAAGCATCGCATTGACTTCTCTCACCCTCTTACCTTCGATAGAACACATGATCAAACCAAGTCTCATCATTGCTTTATTTGGCTCATCATCTCCTTTGATGGTAGAAAGCATAGATTTATTTGGACAGCCATTCACCATATGCGAACCATTACAAATGAAGCATTTCATTGGCCCATTCGATTTGTTGTTGGGTTTTCACTTCACATTATATGGTTTCCTATTACCACCATTCTTACCATTTTTAACTTGTCCATCATCCTCATAGTCTACCCCATCATTACCTGTCTCTTTAGGCTTGTGAGTCTCAAACTTATCTTTTTTCGGACCAAGCTTGACAAAGGACTCTGTCTCAACCATGGTTATAGTAAGTTTAATAATGCCCTATTGACACAACTCTTGTTTTGCCTACGGCTTCAATCCACCTTGAAACCAATAAAATTATTCTTCCTCACTCAAGTCAGAGATTTCAAGCATCAATTCACTGAAGTCTTTAACATACTCCCGAATAATGCTTTGCTCCATAAGTGGATGCAACTTAGCCCGAGCCTCCTTCTTAGCATATTATAGGTAAAATTATTTCTTTAGGTCTTTTTGAAACTCTTCCCAACTCCAAATTGCGGTACCACCTCATTTTTTATCTGTTGACCTACGACGCCACAAAAGAGAGCGACATCAATAAAATAAACAGTTTACCTTAGTGGCATCATCCTCGATGTCCATCACACAGAAGTATTGTTTCATCCTCCAAAAAAAGTTGTCCACATCCCTTATGGACCTCGTCCCCTTAAACTCTTTCGATTTTAAAGACATTCATTTTGCACCGCTTAAGGACTGAAGCCAACATCCCTTTTCCCATAGCAACTCTACACACAGCGAGCTCTCCCTCAAGCTCCTTAATTTTTGTCATCATAGCCTTAGTTTCCTCCTTCAAAGCCATAACCATAACTTTGAGAGCATCATTCGTCTTAGCCAGCTTCTCGCTTTGATCATTCATGGAGGCATTGAGGGTCTTTCTCATCGAATCTTGATTGAAACTAAAAGTCTCCATCACAAATTCCCTGAGTTGCACTATCATCAAGTCAACTCATCTGTACGTCCCTTAACTACCTCGAGTGTTTCATTCACACCACCCATGGACTCCTCAAGATTGGTCACCCAACCTTCTAAAGTTGACAACACATCCCTTGATGTGATTTTTTTCCTAAACCTCCCATAGGTCTCTCTCGGGAAATTTTGTTCATCTATTCCTTTCGCCATCTCAATTGGCACTTCAACACTGGCTCGGATGCCAACTGGAACAGGGCTAGAACTTTAGTCTCGCAATCCATGTGGCCTTAGGCAGTTTCTTGGGATCAAATCCGCCTAAGTTAGCCTAACTCTCACAATATGAGAATTCTTGATAGAAATTCTCCAAGACATCGAAAATTAAAGCGGAAGTAACTCAAAACGAAAGAATAGAAAATGTCACAAGAAAGCAAAGCACGTTGAGTGTTTGAGTAAATGCTATCAAAGTATTCTATTACTCTAGAAAGAATACAAAGAATGGGATTCAATAGGATGATTACAAATGAAAGAGAGGGCCTCTATTTATAGTTGAGCTCCCTCAAAACCAACGGTACATATTGAGTTACATTAACGGTCAAGATTAGAGTCTATTTACAATTGAGAGTCCTGAGAGATTTAAACTTTAGACATCTTTAACCCTTATGATTTACATTAATTACCTTAGTAACTCCAGTTTTAGTGGACCACCAAGACTTCAAGTAGATGGGTTTCTCCATATGTTCCATGAGGCAGGTCAAATAAGCCTCATTTAATCAGTTGACCTCTATGGGATGTTTTATGCGCAAAGGTCACGGGCTTTGATCTGCAGCCCATGACATTCTCCCCATGTTCATTTCTATAATTTTGTGATTGTAAATGCATCATCATGCTATGCTCTAAAAAATATTTTGTAAAAAATTATTACTTTTTTACCAAAAAACAAATTATTACCTATGTGTATATATTGGAGGAATATTTAAAAAATAGAAAAAAAAAACTGATTTATTTTAAAATTTTGAAAGAAATTATATTTATATTGTGAAATTTAAACTCATACCATTTAATATAGTCAATGAAGTCATATGGTATGATTTAACTTGCTTATGCCATATTCATAAATGCTGACATTCAAAAGAAGTTAGAATTTCCTTTAGCTTATTCCTAAATTTAAAAAAAGAAAAAGAAAAACCGTACAAAGTAATTGAATATTTGTATTGTCGAAACTATTTTTATTTTTGGAAAAAAAAACAAAAAATTAGTTGTCGATGAAAATTTGGAGTCGCCACCAATCTTTTATTAAGGTGTGATTGGATCACCTAAAACGACTTTGGTCTACAAGTCTTTAGAAAAACGGGTTCGGGAGTCAGTTACGTTCGAGGAAGGATTAGCACCCTCGTAACGCCCAAAAATTGGTACCAAATTGATTAATTAATGTCTTGACGTCGAGAGTTAAAAAATACAATCCTTAATTAAATTATTTATTAAGACTCCCTCATTTTGAAGCAGAAAACATCACACCCAATGCGTTAGGGCACGATATTTTATTTCTTCAAGATGAGTTTGTCCAAAAGATTTGTGTGATAAAATTTAAAAGAATATTCAATTGTTTAAGATTTATGACGAAACCGCAGCCCAATACGTTAGGACACAATTTCTCAATATCCCAAACATTGAATATTTCCTTTATTAATATATATATTTAAAAATCCTTGTCTCGAGAAATCAATACATCACATCCAATGCGTTAGGACACAACATATTAAATTCCCAACAACAAGCTTTTCATTTTATGTTTGATCAAAGAGTAATTCTTGATTGTTAGATTTAACGAAGAAAATTGGAACCCAATACGTTAGGGCTCAATTTTCTTGAAAAATCTTAAATACAAGTATTATCTCTATTTTTTTTAAAAAATTCTTTTGTTTTTAAATTCGAGTAAAGAGATGATGTGATGTTACATTAAATGTAAAATACAATAATAAATACAACTATGGCGTGGAAATAATACAAATAAATAAACGAAATTAATATACATAAAAAAATAACCAACAACATGTAAAGTATCAAATAAATGAGCAAAATAAAATATAAATGAAAACATAAATCAATAAACAAAGGAAGGAAACAAATAAAAAAATATAAAGAATAAAAGGTACAAAATATATATACATTGAAATTATGAAGAATAAAAGACGTAAACATAACTTACACACAAAATTTTGGGTTATAAAACTTATATATATAAAATACATAATGCATTTGTGAAAATAAAGAAAAATATAAATATATACATATATATAAATTAGAAAGTATGTGTTAAAAATATAAGTAAGTATTAAAAAATATAGATTTATACGTACATATATATATAAAAGTAAAAAAAAATTGAAACTAAATATAAAAGTATATATATGTATATAAAAGTTAGGAAATAAAATAAAAATAAGAACATATGTATAAAATATATATGCATACGTATACTATATATAAACAATATATATATTACATAAAAACGATGCACGCGTGTGAATATAAAAATAATAATAAATAATAAATAATAACTATATTGAACTAATTAAAATAAATAATTAAATTGTAAAACAAATGAGATTAAAAAACAAAAAAAGGATCAAAATGCGAAAATGCGGATTTCATGGGGGTCAAGTAAGGAATACTCCTTCCCCTCAAAATGCAACACTTTTGCACAGACCAAATTGAATCAAAAACAAAAATATGTGATTAAATGTGAAAGAAAATAAAACAACATAAAAAAGACCAATTTGAAAAGCGCATGGAAGGAAGAGGGTCTGCATGCGAAATAAACCAAAATACCCAAAACGCGCGGATCCTTCCCCGGGTCGGGTCACCGCGCGGGTCAGGGGCCATAGGGATCAAAACGACGCCGTTTTAA
The DNA here is from genome assembly GCF_007990345.1 of Gossypium hirsutum. Lineage (NCBI taxonomy): Eukaryota > Viridiplantae > Streptophyta > Magnoliopsida > Malvales > Malvaceae > Gossypium > Gossypium hirsutum. The sequence continues at coordinate 53,549,907 of NC_053449.1, read as the reverse complement.
AGCCGTAGAGACCCCCCTAAACGACGCCGTTTCATTTACTTATAAAAACCAAAATTTTCCCTAAAAATTCATTCTTTCCCCCCTTTTTGACACTAAATAGCAGAGAATCACTCTACTAGGGTTTCATGTTCATATACCGCCGCCGTTCAAGCCATCCCCATGGCCTCCGTCGATGCCCCGATCTCCAATCGCAACGGAGAGGGCACCAACTCGGCGATTCCGGCGAAAAGGTAAGTTTTCTCTTCCTTTTCTTCTTTTATTTAGGCAAAAATAAATAAAAAAATAGAGAAAATATAAAAAAAATAAAATATATATATAAATGAAAAATAAAAGAACGATAATCAACAAGGTAAAACAGAGAGATAGATTGAATAATGAATTATTTTAGACCCGGGTCAAAATAGGGTATTACATGTATTATGGAGTGATAGATTGAATAATGAATTATTTTGGCATGCATAATGATGGAGGAAAAATATAGTTATATAGGAGTTAATCATAAGGACGTCCATGATCCATGATGGATGGGTAATTCACATGATTAAACTATAAAAAATGAATTTTAATATTTGTAATTTTTATACCTAAATGACACATTCAACACCTTAATCTATTCTTAATTGTAAGCTCAAAGGGTGGGATTTAAACTCTCTTGCAAGCAAATGCAACCATTTGAGGCATGCATACGTGTACACATGATGAGATGTGAATGATATATAATCACGGGTAAATTAAAGTTTAAAAAACACAGCTTACCCATTAACAAAATTATTATATTTTTGCAATTATAAAATTAAAACTCGTTTATCATTCAACAATAAATAATAAAATTTTAAAATCAAATCATATTTCTAAATTTTATTTTTGGTTGAAATTATTTTTTTAATCGTTTAACAATAATGATAAATACTATGAAATTTTTTAATTCAAAGATAAATTTACTCCAAATGTTTGGATTAAAAATTTATGAGTAAGTTGAGTCAATCAAGCCTAGTTGGATTATACAACAGCTTACTAAAGGTTGAATCGAATTCAATAAGCTGAATAAATTTTAAATATTAATATATTTTACATATATTTTAATTGATAACAACATGAATTTGAAATTTTTTGTTCAATATTTGTGTCAACTAAAATATAAGGATCCAACCAAAAACTCAACTTCTTTGTTCTTAGATTTAAGTACTTATATTCATTTATCTACCTTGTTCACTAATATTTGTTTAATTATATTAATTATATGCTTATTTTTTTCGACTACAAAATTGCTTCATTTATTTATACTAACTTCTAATGTTAGATGCGTTGCATGTGATTTTATGCGTTTAATATTTAATTAATTTTTTACATAGTGTATTTTTAATTACAGTAATTAACGTTAAATAAGACTTTTTATTTTAATTATTACATGTAATTAAAATATATTAACTTGTCAATTCAAATAGTATAAAATCATAATTAAAGCATTTATAACATATTCAACCTATAATATAATTTTATTTTATGTAATTAATATAAAGTAACATTATTCAAAATAATAATTATTTAATTTAATTTAATCTAATATTAATTAAATTATAATTAAGATACTTATAATTTTATTCAATAATAACTCTATTTTACATCAATAAAATTAGCACAACTTCTTTTTTACATCATATTTTTTAACTAATAATTGTTAATAACTCAAATTTAAAATTAGCAAAATATTTTTTAATTAATAATTATAAATTAAAATATAATTATTTTTAAATGTGTAATTCTCACAACTTCAACTTCTCATAAATTATAAGTACTTAATTATCACAACTTTTATTTTACTTCAACTTGTGAATTTGGTAATATGATTAAAATTAAATGGTATTTTTGTCAATTCAAAAGTTCTTTCAAACTCATGCTATTATATATATTATAAACCATAAGTTAAACAAACAAAAAAAAAAGCGTAAACTATCCATTAGTCACTCTAAATAGCAGTTCTTCCTATTTTGGTCACCTTAAAATTTTTTTTGTTAATCTAATCACTCTAAAAAAAAACTGGTCAAATTGATCACTCCACTGTTAAATTGTAATGGAAAACTAACATTGCATTTTTCACATATTGTTTTGGAATGACCAAAATAAAACGACCCCTATTTAGAGTAGCTAATGGGTAGTTTACCCTAATTTTAGAGTGCCTAACATGGAAATGCACCATCAACATTCCATTACCATTTAATGGTGGATTGACTAATTTGATCAATTTCTTTTTTGCGGTGACCAAATTAACAAAAAAGAATAGAATGAGCAAAATAGAAATGATCTATATTTGGAGTGATTAAAAGGAAATTTTCCCTAAAAATAATCCCCTATTGACTATAATGTTGACACATGTCTAGCTTCTTACTAGACTCATGCAAAGTCTCTTTTTTTTTCTTTTTAAAAATTACTATTTTTTATTTTAGATTTTTAGTTTTAATTTTTTATTTTTCTTTTTTATGTAACGAGATTTGTATCTCGGTATACAAGGATTAAAATAATTAATTATTTAAATTATATTAAATATTTAGTAAGCTAATTTTTTGGTAACTAAGTTTAGAAACGGACTTAAATAATTGTGAAAAATCTTATAGAACATGAGATAAATGAATACAAATAAAAAGATGATATGATAAAATAATTATTAATGCATTAAATTTTGAATAATTATTTGATACAGTATTATTAGAGTTTTTTAGATTCTACAAGCGGAATGAAGATGTGACAAGTGTCACCTTTATTTATATAATTATTTTTTTTATTTTTTTCAACACTCTATGATCTACTTGTCAAGTCCTAAATCCACTTGTAAAGTCTAAAACATTCCACTAACTGTATACCTAATAAACTTTCTTTAAATTTATATTAAAAATTACAAACACATAAAAAACATGAGTATGAACATATAAATATTTTCTCTTATTTTTTTATGTTGTCTTCATATTATTTTCAATACATATCATATTGTGCGCATATAATTTATTATTCTCATTCTATTTATAAAAAAAATTTGTCAAGTTGTATTCGCATTTTGTATTACTTCATAACATAATTTATCATTGAATTCAATTTAAGAATATATTTATATGTATGTGCTCATGTTTGTGATGTATTTGTAGTTTCTAATGTAAAATTTAAGGAAAATTATTAGGTACATCGGTAGTGGAGTTTTTTAAACTCCACAAGCGGGTTTAGTGATACTTGTCATATTCTCAATCTGCTTGTGAAATCTAAAATGCCCCACTAATAATATATCAAATAATTATTAGGAAAATATATAGTATTCTACTAATGGAGTTTTTAAAGTCCGCAAACAAGATCAAGGGATTAGCAACTTTTCTATAATGGTATAATAAATTATTAAATATATATATTTTAAAAAACATATCTATTTTTTAAAGTCGTTTGTAAAATAAATAAAAAAAATACTGTTACTACACTGTTAGTTTGAGTCATATTTTTTTCCTTTTCTTTTTGTCAAACTATACGGGATTTTTACCTAAAAATCACAAAAAAAAACCAAAATATTATTTTTTTACCAAAATATACCAAAAACAAAAAAAATCAGAAAAAAAAAAGTTGCAAGTGATGGGACAGTGCACTGATAGGCGGCACCAAAGGTGCCATTCCCATGGGTGGCACTGCCCATATAATGGGAGCCCTTCGGCTGGTGGGTGGGGGGAAGAGAAGGAGAGGGAAAGAAGAAGAAAGAAAGAAAGAAAAAGAAGGAAAGAAAAGGAAAGGAGAAGAAGAAAAAAGAAAGAAAAAGAACGAAACAAAAGGAAATGAGATGAGAAAAAAAAGAAGAAGAAGAAGAAGAAGAGGGGAGGAAGGAAAAAAAAGAAAAAAAGATAATTTTTATTATTAATTTTAATTTTTTGTAATATTTGTGTGTAAAAAAATTATGTTATGTACATTATACGTGTTTTATTATGTTATTTAGCATATAAATTTTATGAAATTTATTTAGCATGAAAAAAATTATGTTATGTACATTGTATGTTGATTAGGAATTTTTTTTATGAAATTTATTTAGAATGTTGTAATTAGTTTTTTTTAGAAAACTAGCATTAAAAATAAAATGATAAAAAATATGTTTAAGAAAACATAAAATACGAAAAGAAAAAAAACGGAAATTGTATATTCACGGAAAGTAATAAAATCCGAAAAAATGGTATATTTAATAAATTTCAAACATAATGCAATGAAATAAAGTAAAAATATAAAATTAGAAATTATGAAATTTTTTAAAGTAATAAAATGCGGAGAAAAAAATACGAAGATATGGCTGAGGTAAGAGTGTTTTACAAATTTTTTTAAAAATTCAGAAATAATTAATACAAATATTTGAAACAAAATGTACTGAAATAATATAAAATAATAAAATACGAAAATAATTTTTTTATTGAAAGTAATAAAATTTGGGAAAATAATACGAGCAAATGACATGAATAAAGTTTTTCTTACACTAAATTAATTTAAAAAACACATTAAATTAATAAATTTATAAAATTAGAAATTATGAAATTTTTTAAAGTAATAAAATGCGGAGAAAAAAATACAAAGAAATGGCCGAAGTAAGAGTATTATACTAAAATTTTTAAAAATTTAGAAATAATTAATACAAATATTTCAAACAAAATTTACTGAAATAATATAAAATAATAAAATACGAAAATAAATTTTTTTATTGAAAGTAATAAAATTCGGGAAAATAATATGAGCAAATGGCAGGAATAAGGGTTTTTTTACACTAAATTAATTTAAAAAACACACTAAATTAATAAATTTATAAAATTAGAAATTATGAAATTTTTTAAACTAATAAAATACAGAGAAAAAAATACGAAGAAATGGCCGAAGTAAGAGTGTTTTACTAACTTTTTTAAAAATTCAGAAATAATTAAGACAAATATTTCAAACAAAATGTACTGAAATAATATAAAATAATAAAATACGAAAATAATTTTTTTTACTGAAAGTAATAAAATTCGGGAAAATAATACGAGCAAAGGGCAGGAATAAGCGTTTTTTTACACTAAATTAATTTAAAAACACACTAAATTTAATAAATTTATAAAATTAGAAATTATGAAATTTTTTAAAGTAATAAAATGCGGAGAAAAAAATACGAAGAAATGGCCGAAGTAAGAGTGTTTTACTAACTTTTTTTTCAACATGCAGGCATCGCAATGGCTCCATTGATTCGACCTGATAGACACATATCTGATGCGGCTAATCATGCGGTATGATTTATTATTTGTTAATAACGGGTTTTATTCATTTAAAAAGGATATACGTAATATATAGAAATAAATCATGTTATCGTAATATTTTTTCTGTAATTTAATACTATCAGGACTCCTACCGAGTAATAAGGGGCCGTGTGAATGGTTTAAAGAAAGCTTCGGATGCGCGATTGATGCCGTACTTGGAGCAAGCCGGGTTTGGGTCAGCAGTATTGATCTGGACCTCCGACTTGCGCTATGATTTATTAACTGCGCTAGTGGAGCGGTGGCGCCCAGAGACCCACACTTTCCATTTTCCGTGTGAAGAGTACACGGTGACTTTGGAGGATGTTGCAATGCAGCTTGGGCTCCCAATTGACGGGAGTCTCGCAACGAGAGTATCTTCATTCACCGATCCGGCTGCACTTTGTTATCAGCTCCTAGGAGAGTCGCTAGAGGACGAAGAGTCGAATTTTTCGGGATTAAAATTTACATGGCTGAAAGCCAAATTTGGACAATTATCAGCGGCTGCCACTGAAGGTGAGTTGATGTGCGCTGCTCCAGCGTACATCATGCATATCACAGGGGGAGTACTCATGCCCGATGCAAACAACAATAAGGTGCATTTGATGTACTTACCCCTGTTAGCTGATTTGTCCAGTGTTAGCTTGTATAGCTGGGGCTCCGCCGTTCTAGCAGTGTTGTATTCGGAGCTTTGTCGGGTGACAAACCCGAATGTTGTAGACATGGGCGGATGCCTCACGTTGCTGCAGTCCTGAGCGCTCTATCGGATGCCATTTTTGGCATCGGTTAGTCACCAATCGTATGTTTATCCACTGGTGAACAGGTGATAAAATCTAAATTGTCATTATTTGTAGTCATAATATATTGACTAATGTTACCAACCCTAAACCTTATATTTGTTTTTTGTAGGTGGAGTGTTCGTCCGGGTATCGGGAGGTCGCACACTGTCCCGATATACCGACTCATGATCGAACAGTATACCCGGGAAGAGGTAAGCTGCTATTCTAATATTCATGACGTCTTACTTTCTATACCTTACTCACACGTTATAGCTAATTATAACAATGTTATTAATCATGCAGTTTATATGGATGCCATACCGTAGGTCGAAAATTACAAATGTGGTACCCTCGTCCGCATACGTTTATTCCCACATATGGTGCACTAATGCACCAATTATCAATTTCAACATGGTCGAGTGGTATCACGGAGATCAGGTGCTACGACAGTTTGGCTGCATCCAACCTATCCCGGATCCGCCGTGCGAGGTGGGGGAAGTTCACGGCATGAATAAGAGAGGAAAATCGATGTTGGATTGGGGAATTAAGCACCAAAAATTTGTGGTGTTGTGGAACGATCGATTGCGTCGAAGACCTCAGATAGTTATGGCTACCAAATCGCAACCATCATTAGAGTATATACAATGGTACTATAATTGCGGGAAGCTTTATATACTTGGAGGCCAGTCGATTGTAGTCCCCCCGCACGTACAGCAACGTGGTGGATCGGACGCAGCGGCCCCGGTGGATCTAGATCCTGTGGCATATTATTCTCCAGAATCACCAGAGCTCGAGCAGGCGCCCCAGCCAAATCCCGAACAATCACAGTCACATGTGGATTCACATAGCTATCGTCCGGATTTGGCGGGCGGTGACTATTTTTCGAGCTTTTCAAGGGGCGAATACACCAACGAGTTTGAACTCTTTGGATCCTACCCGCCGCAGTACGGCATGCCCGGCCCGTCCGATCCGTATCCGTAGCATCATGGGACTCCTTCTGGTTCAAGTTCGTCGGTGCCGAACGAGCCACAGGATTTTTTTTCTATGTTTGACACACCCCTACCTACCCCGAATGATGATGTTGGTCGTCGCCCAGAACGTGATCATCGGCCTCCGAATAGGTATACCCCTAGGACCACACCATCGAACCATCAATTTTAGGGGGTTTAATGCACTTTTTGTACATTACGAAGTTTGTATTCTTTTTGTATAAATTTAATATTTCTAATTTAATCTTTTCTTACTTCTGAACTTTTTTTGTATAAATCTAATTATTCTATTTTTGCATTATATTAAAGCTGAATCCAATTATAAATGCTTCCATTTTCGATATAATTTTAATAATTCCAAATGCGCACATGGTATTTTATAACTTAATTTGGATACAATTTGGATACAATTCAATCATAAGCATAAGCTGAATAATAAAAATTATTTCAAATGAATTATACTTTTTATAACACTATACATAAAAATTTAGATCATTAGGTCAATTTCAACCCGATCTGGACAACTGTCCAACATGAAAGTTCCGATGAGGGCATTTATTCCGACTATGACCACTTAACCTACATAATCCACAACGCTTACCGTCGAATTTCTCCCTAATGTCCATTTCATTACGGATTCTGCTTGATTGTGGATGACCTCTTGGATTCCTCTGTAGCCCTCTGTCTTGGATAAGCTCGAAAGTTGTCGGAGGCACCTCCCACGTAGATAGATTAGGCAGGACGAGGAACTCATTTTCCCAGACACGCAATGTGCGCTCGAGCGTGTACACATCATCGACATATTGTTCAACAGACAGGTTGAATTTAGCACACGTTGTCATGACAAGCGTACATGGATAATGAAGTGTGTCGAACCTCCTGTACTCGTACTGTCTGTTCCGGAGATCAACTCAGTAGGACCTAGTTGGTATATCAGGTCGACGACTGATGGTCACAGTAACTCGAAACGTTTCCAGTCATCATGAATATATTTCTACATTCATTGACCTAGCCAACCAATGGTTTGCAACCATTGCATCCTTGACATGTTCGACAAACACGTGTCCCACCTCAATCTGGTCGACTTGTTACTGACCCATTCTTGGCATCAAGGTAGTCAGCATGTAGAAAGTAGCAGAAAAGACAGATACAATCGGAAGATGACGTGTTTTCAACAAGACAACGTTTATCCCCTCAACTAAGTTTGTGGTCATTTGGCCATAACGAAAGCCCTCGTCAAAACTTTGAGCCTATTGCCACGGCTCCATTGTGCCCAACCATTGTTGGAAAGATGTGTTTGTTTGCCCCTCCATGTCACTCTCAAGTCGGATCATTCTTTGCCAGAAAATATGTGGCTCTAACTTGTACGCTGCATACGTATTAAGAAAAACTAAGTTCTAGAAACTGAATAACATAAAACATTGCATCCTATATATTAAAAATATAAGGTTATCATTTACTCATTGCCACGGCTTGTCTCTTCCAATCTGCATTCTTATAATATTTGTGGAATTTAATCGCAATGTGACGGATGCAGTAAACGAATCTCCACAGCACACCGGAACGCCTAATTGCTGCAATTAAACCTTTCCCTTTATCAGAGATGATGCAAATGTTATCGTTGCTAATAACATACCTTTGCAGGTTTGTGAGGAAGAATTCCCAAGACTCTATGTTCTCTTTATCTACAATAGCAAATGCTATCGGAAGCACGATTCTGTTGCCGTCTTGAGCAACTGCAAGAAGTAGGATCTGTGTATATTTTCCATATAGCCAGGTCCCATCCACATGCACGAATGGTTTGCAGTGGGGAAATGCCCGCACACATGGATCAAACGTCCAGAACATCCGATAGAAAATCCTTTTTCCCGGCTGTAACTGGTCGTTCGGGCCTTAATATGGCCTTGTCTGTAACTCAATTACAGTCCCCGGTATGTACTCTCGCATAGCAGCTATCCAACCTTGAAGCTCGTTATACGACGAATCGTAATCCCCATACAGTTGCTCCATTGCCATCTGTTTAGCTATCCATGTCTTCCGATATGAGACTCAATACTGGAATCGTGCTTGCATTTTGACAATCAGTACCGAAACTTTAATGGTCGGCATGTCCTTCACCATTGGCATTGTATAGCCCAATTTGCCCGGGTTTAGCGAAACCAAATGGCCAACATGGCCTAAAAAACCCAATACACCCAAGCCCAAAACTAAACACAACCCTCGCCCAACTAAAACTAAAAATTATCTGCCAGGGGGAACCCTAGCCTCTGCCGCTCCTCCCATGCGCGCCACCACCAACGCACGCCTCTGCGCACGCCGCCACCACTTGAGATCCACCTATCACCGGCCATCCACGTGTCTGACATCTGCAAGGCAAACCACACGCAACAACCACCACCAAACAAAGCAACAAATAGAAGACGACAAATAAAGCAGAGAAAACGTTTGTAATCAGATATAAAAGGCCGAATAAGGCAATTGTTTTGTTCCTTCGATTTTACGAATATTTTGAAATAAAAAAGAATAGGTTACTTTCTTTTTTTCGATCTATTTATTTTATTTTATCTTATTATTATTTTTTGTTTTTCTATTACAAATCCTTTCAATATTAATACAAAAAAGAGAAAATAATAAAAGGAGAAGGAAAATACCTGGAACCACCGCAAGCTCGGAATCCCCCCTTTCGCCACTGAAATCGGGTTAAAAGGGGAGGAGGAAGGTCTCTCCTTTTGGGTTTTTTCGGGCAGAAAGGGCTTGCCTTCGTGGGCGCTTCGAAGCGAGGCTGACACGCCTCTTTTGTGCTGCGCCGGCCACCGGACACGGTGGTGTTACGGCAGCGGCAGCGGCAACGACTGGAAACCTTGGCCGGATTAGGGGAGTTGAGAGAAAATGGGGGCTTTTGAATTTTTTTGAAGAAAATAGTGAAAAATGAAAGTTCAAAAAAATTTTGGTTTAAATCATCAAAGCCAAACGGCGCCGTTTCAATTTGGCCTCCCAGACGCCAAAACGGGTCGTTTTGGGGAGGCTGACCCATGACCCGGCCCGATTAGCGGAGGATTCGCGTGTTTTCAAGCCAAATGGGACATTTGCGCTGTGGGTCCTCCCGCTTTGTCACCTATTTCAAATCGGCCCTTCTGCCTTTTGTTTTGAGTTTCTAATTTGACCTTATTTTTTTATACCGGTTTCATTTTGGTCCTGCGTGAAACGGTGCGTATAAGTAATGGGGATAATTTCCTATCCGGTCCCCGCGCTTTTGCGCGTGTTTTATTTTAATCCTCGTTCGGCCCCATTTTTATTTATTTCAAAAATCTGCCCTGAAATATCGTCCAGATTGCAATTTGGTCCTGGACGGCTTAATTTTGACTCTTTCTTTTTATTTATCATTTTGTTTATTTACTTTTCCCTAATTATTATTTCTTTACTATTATTTTCTTCAACCTTTTTTAAAAAATGACCTTTCAAAAAAATTGATTATCTACGTTTTATTAGGTCTCTTATTATTTGTTTATTTTAAGTTATTTTATTATTATTCATTTTAAGTCTTGCATACTGTTTTTATTTCATTCATTATTTTATTCATTTACTTCATACCTATTATTTGTAGTAACTATTTATTTATTATTATATAATCAACCTTTTATTAAAATATTTTAAAATGGATTTTTTTTTGCTTGTGTCTTTTGTTATTTGTTTACTCGTTTTTATTTCAAATCTAGATATCGATATTCGACATGAATGATTGAGATTATTATCGCTATGCTAGTTTGTGTTTATTTATTATTCATGATTCGTTAACGTGTATTTTATTTTCAAATTATACTTTTGCGTAATATGTTACCATTCAATTGCGTCACATCTGTTTAGAAAATTTTGAAATCGTTTTATCCATAAGTTTTCAACTACTTGGTATCCAAGATTCTCAAGAGGATTGCGCCCTAACTTATTGGGCTTCAATTCTCCTTGTTGAATTTAAGTAACTGAATACCCCTTTTTCAATTTAAACATAGAAATTCCAAAATTAAAGCTTATCTCGAGAATTCGACATATTGTGTCCTAACGCATTGGATATGACATGTTGTTTTCTTAAGATGAGGTTCTTTTCTAAAAAATAATAAAGGCAATATTCTGTATTTAGAAATTTGAGAAATCGTGCCCTAACTTACTGGGTTTCGATTTTTCTCGCGTTAAACCTAAATAGCCGAATATCCTTTTAAAATTGAAATAAATGAGGTTTAAATAAAAAATAAAAGGCAAGCTTACTCTCAAAAATACGAGGTGTCATGTCCTAACTTACTGGATGTGATATCTTGTTACTTCGAGATAAGGAAGCATTTTCCATTTTGATTTATTCGAGTAATTTTGAAATAACACAATATAAAGAGGGATCGTATTTTTAAATTCTTTTCAAGTTTTTAATTTTCGATACTAAGACATTAAGTAATCAACTAGGTACCAATTTTGGACGTTACGAGGGTGCTAATCCTTCCTCGTACATAACCGACTCCCGAACCTATTTCTTTGATTTTCGTAGACCAAATGCATTGTTTTAATAAATCTAAACCGTTTATTAAAAACAACTAATTTTTTTGAGGTGACCCGATCACAGATCATTAAAAAATATTGGTGGCGACTCCCGTTTTTCATTTTCGTTTTTAAAATCCAAGTCGACCCTGTTTAACAAAAAAATGGTGTCAACAAGCATGATACATGTACAGATAGTTTTCGAATCAAGTTTTCCATGATCTTCTGTCATACGTGTTGATGTGCATGTATGAGGACCAACAAATTTTCGTATCTTCCACATCTAAGAACTTTTAATGAATGCAGCTCATACCCACCAATTGCAGCCTTCCGCAGCCTTCCAACACTCCCCAACATATATTGCCGGAGTAGACACTGCGACTTTATAATCCACCAATATGTTCATGCTGTACCGTTTAATGGCATATACGCACTCTTCTTTGCAGCTGAATCTCTGGCCTATGAATAACTCCTTATCATCAGATGTTAAGGCCAGACCGTAAGGATGAACTATTTCAGGGTACTCTAGGAACTCAGCTACATACGCTGCGTCGGGGTCTATGAGCGACATGTGTGGCCCAGAATTATTGTGTATCAAAATACGCCGCATTTGCTCCCCGATCGAAGAAGCGTTAATGTCTTCATCGTTGTTGACATCTTCATCGTTAATATCATCAGGTACATTGTCCACATCGGGATCACCGTCACTATCGACCTCTTCATCCCAATGATCGCCACCACCTTCTTCTGCACTAGCAACCATATCAACATCGGGTGTAATATTCAGGTCGATACCGGTCCCACCCATAGTCGATTCACTATCAACGTATGATATTGGAGCCACCATCCACGGTTCTTGAGCTTCGTGTTCTTCATCAGATGCATTGACATCTTCATTTTGCTCCATACCGGCTAACTCAGAAAATAAGTGAATCGGTGCATTCTTGTCACTCCCATTCCCACAGTAGAGATCGACCATTGTCTCCACGTCTTCGTCGTCTACAAGTTCCATTTCGACGAATTTGACCGGATTTGTCGAAACTGGAAACTTGTAGAAAATTTTTGATATCCTTTTCCCACAACGTCTAAGAATTTTTGCATTAATCCTTGCCTTCATTTCATCGAACGATACATTTCTATTAAATCTCATTGCTATTTGTTGCCGACATTCAAATACACAGCCAACACTTGTTGTCAAGATCACTCCATCGAAATAAACGCAAACAAAAAACTTAGCATCCATCTTCAATATTTAATCTGTCAAAAAATAAACAAAATCTCAAATAAAATCTCGAACGGTTAATAAATTACTTAAATAAAAAAATTAATGTTTCAATATGCAATTTTGTACATGAAAACCATAATAATATTAATAATATTAATATTAATAATTTTATACTCAAAATAATACTAACTAAAAATAATAACTAACCATAATAATACTAGTTTTTTACTAACAATAATACTAAGTAACATCTAAACCCTAAAAACTAATAATAATAATAATACTAACTAAAACTATTAATTTGAGTTTTATTAATCTTAATAACTAAACTAAAACAAAAAATAATAAAAATTATACAAAAAAATAACAACAAGATAATCAATTATTTTTAAAAAAATACATTTTTTTTTCTTCTCTTTTTCTCTCTTTTTCCGCAGCAACTATTCTTTCTCTTCTTTTTCTTCTTATTTTTCTGCTTCAGCTGGACAGAGCCGGTGTTTATAACACAACTAGTGCCGCCCATGGGAATGGCACCATCGGTGCTACCCATGGGAATGACACCATTGGTGCCGCCTATCAGTTAGGCACCTTTGGTGCCGCCAATCAAATACCCTCCTCTAGGGTACTGTCAAATCGGCTGCAGCTTTTTTTCTTCTGATTTTTGTTTTTTTTGTATATTTTGATAAATAAAAGAATATATAATATTTTAGTTATTTTTAATTTTTTTATAATATTTTAGTAAAAAAACCCCAAACTATACACTTTTCTAACCCATAAAATTTAGCTCTCCAATTTTAGTCTCAACAATTTAGTTCATTTACTATCTTAATTTAGTAATTGAAATTCATTTGATAACACTAAATATTACACACCAAATAAGTAAAAAAAAATGAATTTAGAGTGTAAGGTTTTCTAATTTTGATCCTAGAGTTGTAAAGTTCTTTATCACTATTAAAACACAAAGTGAAAACCATTTTTTTACTTACATGGTTTTTATGTAGCTTTAAATTGACCTTCTAAGCAACACTTTTTTAAATGCCACATAATTGAAATTAACATAAGTATTCAAACTTCAATTATTAAAGAATTAATTTTTGAAATTAAAAGTAAAAAATTAAATTTTTAAAAATAAAATTAAAAAAATAATTTTTAAACGTCTAAAAAGAAATAGGATTAAGAACAAAATTAAACAATTTTTTTCTCATTTTCTTTCTTCCTATTTCTTTTTATTTCCATTTATTTTTGAAGGCTTAATAATCATGAGTCAATTGAAATAAGTATTAAATCCGTAGGTAAAAATATTATTTGATTAATTTTATTTACTATTTGTAATAGTTCATATTTTTAACCGTCTAAATTCTGTTGTATTTAAAGTAATTAATCCACATGATAAATGGCAAGTAAATTTAGAATCCATATGTAACCTAATAAAGAGCAAAGTAAAAAGATAATGTTTTTTTAAAAAAATAATTTTATTTTAACTCTAAAATGAGTATTTAAAATGATTAATTTGCATGTTAATTAAAATCTATATATAAAATGGTTTAAAATATATTAGAACTTTTGTGTCATTAAGGTATGTTTTAAGGGAGTTAGTTCTAATGTTCATCTTAACCATATGTTTGGATTGGAGTAACGGAGGCAAAAGGAAAGTTTTACCCTTTCTGTTTGGATAGACTTTTTAATTATTGAATATTTAAAAACCCCCAACGAATTCAGGTCAATTCTCTGGTTCACATAATGAAAATATCCTACAAAAATGCCATATCATTCCAAGTAGAATCAACAGAACAACCTTGATAGCATTTCCAGAAAACAAAAACAAGTCTTTAGTCTAGGCAGTCAAAACCTATAAAATTATTTTTATTTAATACCTCGCAATAAATAGGATTATATCCATGGAGAAGTGATAATTCTATTCCCCAAATAAAAATCAATAAAAGGCTCTAAGAAACACTAAATTTAAATTAAACTCAACGAAGAAAATAATAATTAAAAGTTTGAGAAAATCAATAGAAAAGACTCTAGTTAAAGAAAACAATCTTCGTTTAATTCATAAAATCGATCATCAACACAAGTATACCTTCAATGCCTTTAATAAAGTAGTTCTAGTTGATGGTTTAATGTCGAGCAATCAATCTCTCTTTACCTGTTCATAACCAAGAGGCAACTCATTTGAAATTACTTTCCTTACTAATAAATAATCTTATAACTCAACACCCAAAATTTGACTTATCAGTAGCATTATGAATGAAAGAGATCTAATTCTAACCAACAAACTCACTTCGACAAGGTTTATTTAAGCTAGATCCACATCCACAATACATAATCATAAAATACGACTTAAACAATTTTGCAGCTTGCCACTAGTATAGAATGAGTTAGACAATTACAAACTTAACTATTTTAATTGACAAGACAATAATTCTAAGCTATCAAATATCGGCTGAAGACAAATTTGAGCAATTGTAATTATAACAAAATATGTGCAAATACTAAAATAGTTAAGTCTCATGATTTTTTTTGAATAAAAAATACCTTTAAATAGAAAAGGGAGTTTAGAAAGCTATAGAGTTGAAAAACGCAATAAACAAAAAAAGTAACTATAATGCCCTAAAATAGCAAAAAGTCTTAACTCCCTCTAAACCAATTGACCTAAACTAGGTTATAAAAGCTTGCCTTAGGTCATAAAACTCTTTAAAAACCAAAATAACCTTACAGCTTAGTCAAAACATGAACAAATAACGACAAGGTCGATGCTAGTTGTAACACCCCAAAATATGAATTTATGTTTGTCAATTTTTCTATAACTAAGTATCTGTATTACTGATTAATTGCCTTGATTGTGTGTTTAAGGATAAGGGTTCAAATATTACTTTTAGGAAAATCTAATTATTTTTCCTCCTAGCCTTATCCTTATTTGTTTGGTTTAAATAATATTTTTAGTTAACTTATTATAGAATGAGCTTGCTGGTTTAGTGGTTAGGTGTTAGCTTACCCTAAGGTCATGTGTTACAACCGTGTGCTAGGTCGTGTGTGACATATGACCATGTGTTGGACCGTGTGAGATACTCGGTCTGGGCTATTTGGGCCATGTGGGCTACATGGGTGTGTGTAAGATCGCGTGGGTCACATAGGCTGGCCATTTAGGCCGTGTTTAGGCCATGTGGGCCACACGGGTGTATGAGCCCAAAATTTTTAATTTTTTTCTAAGGTCGTAAACATCATTTGGATCAACCGTAGGCCTTCCGTAGGGTCGATATGTTATTAATTAAGCTATAAAAAACAACTCTTGATCATCTGTTAGCATAAATTTGATATAAATACCATGTTTGAAATGATGTAAGATAGGTGAAATCTGTAATATGCTATTATGGTCTAGAAAAAGTTATATACGTTCTGTATCTGTCATTATAAGCATGTACATCGTAAACATATTTGATATCTGTTAGTTTCATTAGCATCTGGGATAGGTTTCGTTATATGGAGGAAGTGTGGGCAGTTTAATTATCTGCCCTAACTAGTGGCACAACCACATCTATTTCTGTACACGATAATAATTCGCCTATTGATTTTGTAACTAAGTTGCAAATATTATGAAATGTGTCATGTTGACACTAAGTGGTGGGTAGGGCTGGATGAGTGTTTCATACCCTATATGGTGTGTTGAGATGGTGTGTAGCGGATGGGGTAGGATTATATTTATACATCTGTTTTTTTCTTATATTATATGCTTCTAATATATCTGTTTGAAGGATTTCTGTTGATAATAATATATTACACACTGAGTTTTGAAACTTACTTTCTATTTGTCTAATATTCCAAGTAACCCTCAGATTTAGTCAGATCAGTACGACAAGAGCTCGGTTATAATTTTTTGAATCATTTGATTTATTTAAAATTGGGTTTTACGTTTTGTAAATTTTTGGACTGTTTGAACTTTTAGGGTTGTTTTGGTTTTGGATTTTATTTCTTTTTTTTCACATGGAATTGTTAAACATTTTTGTTGATGATGCTCGTTTTTCTTTAACATAAAGGATTTTCAAATAAATATGTTTTTCAAAATGTAACATTTTAAAGATTTCTGCTGCAAACATATACATTTTGGAAAGTGTAATCAAACAATGTTTTCAATAAATTATTTAAGTAAGATATGCACTCAAATAAATCAGATTGTTGTGTAAAATAGCTTACGACGTTTTTTTAACAAACGAATTCTGAATTTTCAAGCGTTTTACGGTAACGTCTCCAGATCTGGCAATAACGTCTAGGCGAGGTTTGGGGTGTTACATTTGGTGGTATCAGAGTCAAGTTGTAAAACTTGAGCTGTGAAATTTTGGGTTCAAAATTTTGTGAAAACTATTTTTCGAACAAAACTCATTTCTGTTTTTATCTGAAAAACAAGTTTTTGGAATACCGAGTCTCTGATGTCGATCCTATAAGTATTTCTGTTTAGTTAAATTGATTAATTAGAAACAAAACTATAGTATTAGAAATACTTATGCTTTAGCTCAAAATTATACGATTTTGAAAAGTACTTTGATAAGACTTTCTGGCATAAAACATTTGATAAGAAAATCTGAACTGATACATAAAATTCTATAATATAGATAATATACGATGAGTACACGTGTAACTCGCAGATGCAGTACTCGTGGGTGAGGCGGACGCCGAATAAGGGCCCAAGTTAACCATCCTCAATGGGCAGCGTACCCAATTTGGATATGAGTGAAACACCGGGGACACCTACTGTTGAGACTGGGTCTCAGACTCAGATGGTTGGGGACAACGCATTGTCTTAAGCTATGTTGAGGGTTTTAGAGAGGGTCAATAGACCCCATTCTGGATTTGAGAGTCGTGAGTTAGTAATTGAATGACTCTGGTCCAACAGAGCGGAACCATTTAGAGGCATCACTAGAGTCACTCTGACTGTGGTTGAGTATTAGTTGGAGACCACAGAAAGAATTATGAATGACATTGACTGCACCCCCGAGCAAAAATTGAAGGGTGCAATATCTTTGCTTTACGATGAGGCATACCAATAGTGGTTGACGGTTGAGGAGAGTACTCAGTCTGATAAGATATATTGGGATTATTTTAAGTACGTCTTTTAGAGTAAATATATGGGGAGAGTTATGTGGATGCTCGTAGACGTGGGTTTTTAAGCCTTATTCAAGAAAATAAGATTGTGGCCGACTGTGAGGCTAAATTTCTAATACTGAGCAGATATGCTCGTGGGTTGGTGTCAATTGATTACGACAAACATATTTGCTTCAATAAAGGGTTGAGGTATGACCTCAAGGTTTTAATAGCTCCGCAGAGGGAGCAGGTTTTTTCCGTCTTGGTGGACAAGGCAAATATTCTTGAGGAGGTTAAGTGCATTGAGTGCGATAAGAAGGACAGTGAGGGAGGTAAAAATAATAGGGATTTAGAGCCCTCTAGTTCTGTTTAAAGGCCTAAGAAGTGGGTCAGTTTTGATGGGCCTTCAAAAGTTGAGGCTCCTGTTGTTTCCAGTGTGGTTTAGACTTATGGAGATTGTGGTAGGTACCATTCGGACAAATGTTAGAGGAGGTTGAGAGCTTGCTTACAATGTGGGTCGATAGAACATCACATTAGGGTTTGTCTAGGTTCGGGTTTAGTTCAGCTTCAGCGAGCAGTTCAGCAGCCGCCTAGGGGCCATGGTCTGGCCAAGGGTGGTAACGGTATGGGTAGAGGTTAGAGAGCACTACGCAGATGTGCTAATTAGATTGATGCTAGGCAGCCTACACTGGTTTATGCAGCGAGACACTGTGAGGATAGAGATACCGCAGATGTTATCGTCGGTACATTTTTTTATTAATACTATTCCATATTTTGCTTTGATAGACATAAGACCAACACATTCCTATATAGCTAGTTCTGCTTCTGTGAACTTGCGTATTACTATTGAGAGCAGTTCTGGTGAGGCTTAGTACGGGTTAATAAGATCTATAGGAGAGTACTGCAGGAAATACAAGGGGTTGTGTTTCCAACTAATATGATGAAAGTGTTATTCGGGGAATTTGATCTAATTCTTGGGATAGACTAGCTTATGGAGCATCGAGTCAACTTAGACTGTGCTACTAAAAGGATGGTTCTGATATTTGAGGATGGTGTGGAAGTTGTTATGATCAGCGAACGGCGAAGTTACCTCTCAAATGTGATCTCCACTCTTATGGCTGAAAAGTTGGTTCGTAAAGGGTGTGAACATTTCTGGCCCTTTTGCATAATTCAAGTTCTTTGGATACATCTGTTGAGAGTATTCATATGGTTAAAGAGTTTCTGAATGTCTTTTCTAATGAGTTATCGGGGTTACCTCCAAATAGGGAGGTCGAATTTGGTATTGAGATTTTACCAGTTATAGCTTCGATGGCCATTGCTCCCTACCGCATGACACCGAAAAAGCTTATGGAATTAAAGGCTTAGCTTTAAGAACTTCTCAATTAAGAGTTCATTCGACCGAGTATGTCCCCATGGAGAACACTGGTTCTATTCGTAAAAAATAAAGATGATACTATGAGGATGTGTATAAATTACCGTCGGTTAAATAAATTGACGATAAAGAATAAATACTTACTTCCGAGGATCGACGACTTGTTTGATCAGTTTCATGGAGTTTTTGTGTTCTCTAAGATAGATTTTTATTTTGGGTACCATCAACTTAAGGTTAGGGAGGCTGATGTTCATAAGGCTGATGTTCATGAGACTGTTTTTAAGACTCGTTATAGGCACTATGAGTTTCCAGCCATGCCCTTAGACTTGACGGATACTCTAACTGCATTTATGGACCTTATGAATTGGGTTTTTCAGTCGTATTTAGATCAATTTGTAGTAGTCTTCATCAACGACATCTTGATATACTCTAAAATTGAAGATGATCATGATGAGCATTTTAGAGTAGTTCTGCAGATACTTCGTGAGAAGAAGTTCTATGTTAAATTGTGCAAGTGCGAGTTTTAGTTAATGGAGGTAACTTTTTTGGGTCATGTGGTTTTTACCCAAGGAATCCGAGTTTATCCTAAGAAAATTAAGAATGTGCTTGAGTGGAAATAACCTAGAAATGTGTTTCAAATCCATAGCTTCCTTGGGTTAGCGGGTTATTATTTGAGATTTGTTGAGTAGTTTTCGCTTATCGCAGCTCTTCTAACTAAATTGTTACGTAAGAACGCACTATTTTTCTAGACCAATACACATTAATCAAGTTTTGAGAATCTCAAATCTGTTTTAACTCAGGCTCCTATTTTGATACAGCCTGAATCCAGTATAGAATTCGTGATTTATAGTGATGCATAACATGTTGGATTGAGTTGTGTTCTAATGCAAGATGGTAAGGTAGTAACTTACGCATCCCGACAGCTTAAGTTACACGAAGGCAACTATCTCATGCACGATCTTGAGTTGGTTGCGGTTGACTTCGCCTTAAAAATCTAGAGGCATTTTTTGTATGGTGAGAGGTGCATCATTTACACTGATCATAAGAGCCTCAAGTATCTCCTTACTCAGAAGGAGTTGAGCCTCATGTAACATATATGTATTGAGTTGCTTAAGAATTACGATTGCACTATTGAATATCATTCCAGTAAGGCTAATGTGGTGGTCAATGCTCTTAGTCATAGAGGAATGTCTGATTTGAGGGCTATGTTTTCTCGCCTAATAGTCTATTCGATGATGGGAGTTTGTTAGCCGAGTTTCAAGTTAAGCCGACTTAGATTGATCAAATTCAGGTTAAACATTTGGGGATGACTCTTTGGTTCTGCGATTCTGTCAGGTTGAGGGTGGTAGTACTTCTGATTTTGGGTTAAACAGTGATGGGGTTCTGTGTTTCTATAGACGGGTTTATATGCCTAGCAACTTTGATTTAAGGTAGTCTATTCTGTAGGAAGCGCATGGTAGTCCTTATGCTATGCAACTCGGCGGGAATAAGATGTATCAGGATCTCTGAAAGTTGTACTAGTGGTCTGGTTTGAAACTAGAGGTGACAGATTTTATCTCTCGATGTCTGACGTACTACCAAGTTAAGATTGAATACCAATTGCCTTCAGGTTTGTTTCAACCCGTTAAGATTCCTCTTTAGAAATGGGAACAAGTGACTATGGACTTTGTTAGTGGGTTGCCTTTAACACCCACTAATAAGGATTTTGTTTTAGTCATTGTGGATCGTTTGACCAAGTCTGCCCATTTTATTCCTGTCAGGATAAACTACTCCCTTCAGAAACTGACTAAGTTATATGCTTCCGAGATCGTTAGACTTCATAAAGTTTCAGTCTCGATTATTTTTAATAGAGATCCTCGCTTCACCTCTCAATTTTAGAAGAAGCTTCATGAGGCTTTGGGTACTCGGTTAGAATTTAGTACTACGTTTCATCCTCAATCAGATGGATAGTATGAGAGGGTGATTTAGATACTGAAGGATATGTTATGGAGTTGTGTGATTGATTTCTGAGGTAGTTGGAAAGAGTTTTTGCCACTGGCTGAGTTCGCGTATAATAATAACTTTCAGTCCAGTATTCTAATGGCACTTTATGAGGCTTTGTATGGTCGTAAGTGTCATACTCTATTGTGTTAGACTGAGGATAAGGTTAGACCGATTCGGGATCTTCTTAAGACAGCTTCTGATAGACATAAGTCATATTCAGATCTAAAGAGGTGAGATATTGAGTATTCTGTGGGTGATTATGTGTTTTTTAAGGTATCTTCATGGAAAAATATCCTTCAGTTTGGATGTAAAGGCAAGTTGAGCCTTAGTTTCATTAGGTCATATTGGATTCTGAAACGTGTGCGATCGGTTGCCTATCAGTTAGAGCTATCTCCAAAGTTAGATCGTATTCATGATGTGTTCCATGTCTCTATGTTGAGGCAGTTAGACGTGTGTGACCTGTCTCATATTGTGTCTATTAAGGAGATTAAGGTTAAATCGGATTTATCTTTTGAGGAGGAGCTGATTTAGGTTCTGAATCGAGATGTTAAGGTCTTAAGGAAGAAGTATGCTCATTTGGTTAAGGTTCTGTTACGGAATCATGGCACTGAGAAAGCCATTTGAGAACCTGAAGACTGGATTCAATAATAGTATCCACATCTATTTCAATAAGGTAAATTTTGAGGCCGAAATTTCTTTTAGGGGTAGAGTTGTAACGCTCCAAAAACATGATTTTTTTTCAATTCTGTCATAATTAAGTATCTGTATCAATGGTTAAGTGCCTTAATTGTGTGTTTGAGGTCATGGGTTCGAATGTATTTTTAGGAAAATCCAATTATTTTTGCTTCTAGCCTTATCTTTATTTTTTTGGTTTAAATAATATTTTCGGTTAACTCATGTCAAAATGATACTACTGGTTCAGTGGTAAGATGTTAGCTTACCTTAAGATCATGTTTTCGAATCTATATGTGAGCAAAACGAGTTTATTCTTGCTAATTTTCCACCCTTGTACTATTTCATTGTTTGAAATTCAATTTGATTCAATTACTTGGATAAGTGGTTGAGTGGTTAGGGGGTTGTTTGGAGAGGATTTAGTGATTTATTAAAATAGTTTTATTGCTTTAAAATTTAAAATATTTGGTAAAATATTCTACTTTTTCCTCTCCCTTACTCTCTCACGTTTCTATTTTTTCATTTATCAGATTCTTTTTGTTTTCTTGGACGTTCCTTCTTACCATTCTCCAAGAAAATTTTTATTCAAAATTTAGTTATTTCTTAAGCTACTTGATCACCTAGTTTTGTGTGTGACCTCTGTTTTTTCTTCTTTAATTCCATCATTGTCGTTTCGATTCTGTAAGTATTTGGGGAAGGTGAGATTATTATTTTTTGATTGGTTGCTATTCGAGTTGGGGTTTCTTTAGTTCTTTTTGTGAGGGTAATAATTGTGGATTTTGGTCTATTTGTTGGATGCAATTAGGAGAATAACGGGTATCACTCGACAAGCCCCCAACGAATTGAGTTCATGTGCTGCTGTCTACGTGTGAGGGTAAGAGTTTGGTTATATTTTGGGGCTTTATGGTATTCGTTTGGGGGCTTGGTAGGTATTTTTTTGGGAAAAGTCGAGAACTTTGGTTTTTAAATTGTTTGGTTTTGTTATTGATTTGGGGCGAGTTTGGATAGGCGATGCGTTTACCTACGGTTAGTGTAAAAACAGCTGTAGCGGTGATATTATTATGGAATTAAATGATATAAACAGAATAAGAAGTTTGTAAAGTTATTTTTAAAAGGGAAAAAAAGTGAATTTTAGGAGCTGAAATAGTAGCCTCCTTGTTAAAGAAGAACATTCCTCTCAAAAGCAAATCAAATTAGAAGTAGTCGACCAACCGACTTTACCTAGAAAAACTGCCAACTGCCAAAACCCAACTAACCTCTCTCTTTTTCTTTTTTCAACCTTTAATATATGAAATAATTAAAATTTGTTTTATATGGCAACCAATGGTGAGGCTACAAGCTCCAAGGAAAAAAAAACCATTAGTGAAACATTTCTTGAATTCTTTTGGCCAAGTGCATGCACTTTAATCAAACTTGAATTATGAATAACCCCACCTTTATACTATAATGATTTCATATTAAAACCATACAGAGGATTCAAGTTCATGTAAGTTTACAATTATATTTCTGGATTTTTAGTGCATTTTATAAATTATTATTAGGTCTTCAAAAATATAATAACCATAGTATTTAGTATTATTAGGCACTCGTTCACAAATTTCCATTATGTTAAATGATCCAAAACCGAATATGAGTAATAACAGCTGTTCAATTAGTTGACTATACATAATATTTTAGTAAGTATCAAACTTAAAGTCTCTGTTGACTATACATTAGTAAATCTTATAATGACATGCTATCTTTAACAAATTTAAGGAATTTATTAATCAAATTTTCCTTTACTTAAATAATATTTTCTCTAATGCAAACCGTCAAACTATTTTAATTACTTTATCATTTGACATTTTTAATACAATTATTACTATTACCTATAACCTTTCACACCTTCAAATCGAGAGATAATACCCGCTCCCTCCCTTTATAATTTATAAAGTGTTCAATTAGTAATGAAAAAAGTGCACTATACCCCCTCAAATGATAAAAATTTGATTTAATTGTTTAAAAATTATAAATGTATAGGCTATTAAAATGATGAAATTGTATTTTTACTATGGTAAAAATATACAACTTAGCTCCGCATCCCTTAAAAAAAATTTTGGCTTCGCCCCTGTAAATTCTCATGATTATTCCAACAACAACGGTATCAACTGAATCAAAGCTCAATCGACTAATTGTGCCATTTCTAAGATATAATTAAGATTAAAAGTTATAATAATTAATGAAGAAAAATAAAGGCTCCATGCTTCGATAATAGGTGACTTGTATATGGCCCCATAAGACAATAGGAGTGGGGAATTAAGGCACATTGAATGGGACAAAATTGGGGTATCTCAAAACAGAAATGGTCGGCATTACCTTCTCCTATATTTTGTAGCATTCCTGAAGATGAGACGATTTTAACGAAGAAAAAGCTTTCATTGTTGATATTGCTGCATACATGTGCAACTTGCAACTCAAAAAATAAATGATCAATAATTAATAAGAGAGCGACGTTATTGGTTGTTTTGGGAAAAATTATAAATATTGAAATGAACCACTTAGTCTAAGTCTTTTTGTTTTATAACTTAATGCAATTAGATACCATCCAAAATAAAAAAGGAAGAAAAATAGTATTTGCCTACACTGACTTGAAGTACCTGATTGATCCCATTGGGTGTATAAAAACCGTCGAATGCCAAGTGCCAAAGCCATTTTGTAGCATGAATGTTATAAAAAAAGTCAAAGAGGTTGAAACATTAGATAAAATTGGTGCCCTATACTTTGTCTAATGCATGAGGTGGAGCATCTAGAATGTACTAACGTCAAGGCCACCGTGCAAAGTGTCAGAAAATTGTAGTAGACAAAGTTGCCGTGGTTGAGGTGAGGAACTCTCTCTCTCCTTCACTTAACATTATTACATTCAACTTTCCCACCTCTGCTAATAACGCATAACGTGTCTCCAATCACATGCTATTGTTTATGTAATTAACTTTATAAAAAATGGAATTTCGATGGGGGGATACAAAACAAAAGGGAAGGATGAGAAAATGAATATGAAAAAAATGGAATATTTTAACTAGTAGACAAATGGGCTAAGGGGCAAAGTGGGTCCAAAATTTTGTCGGGGTGGCCCACCATAAAGAAAGACCCACTCTTTGTTAGGATGGGAAGGCGTGGTGCCACTTGTCATGGACAGCAAGCACTGTATGGATAGAAAGCATGGCAGACTCAATTCACCGCTCCACTTTCACCTTTACCAAACATGCCGCTATTTGTATTTGTACGTCCCACCGTCCAATTAACATGCTTTTCATCTTTCTTTTTTTGACCCAATCACTTTCCTCCCAATTTTTCATACATATCTTTTATCTTTTTACTTTTGTTCAATTCTGCTATTGGTACCTGTACTTTGATAAAGTTGTAAACTTAGTCTTTACTTTTGGATTTGGTCAATCTTAGTCCCTATACTTTTGAATTTTGAGAGTTTAGTCTGAACTCAAATAATAGCAGTTAAATCTACTTAGTTAAATTCAATTATTAGTTATGTATTATGCATACATTTGTAGATTTGGTCTATATTATTCAATCAAATCTTTTTAAGTCTCTATATTTTTTTGAATGTAACTTAATAAATTTAATAATTATCATTTGGAGAAAACTGAAATTTTAAATTTGAAAAGTACAAGACTAAAAAGGACCAAATTAAAGTACAAGGATTAAAACAAATTTAGTAAAAAACAGGGATTAATAGCATAATTTAACCTTTTACTATTAACCTTGATTATTATATATTTCATTTACAGTATTCATCAATCGAGTCGCAATTCAATTGCGAAATTATAAAAATTATTAATTTAGCTTTATCATTTCAACCAAAACCACATTCAATTTTATATCAATTTTTTAAAATTTTATTACATAAATACTTTAATTTTAAATTAAATTAATTGTGAACCATTTTCTATCTAATCCTTTTTGTGTTTTTATCTTTTCAACGATGTAACAGTGAAAAACGATATTGCCAACAAATTCAGTTATAGCATAAAGATAAGAGAATAACACTTTGGTTTCTTAATTTTCTCGAAACATTTCCAGTTGAAATTTGATGTTGTACGAATCTATTAAAGCAACCATTTTCAAATAATTGATAAGATGAGCAGTAGAGAAGGTGGGCAATTTTGGTATGGAATTTTATTTATTTATTCAAATTTATCAAGTTTTATTATATAAATTTCTTTATCCGAAGGAAGCACTTTCAGTTGTTGGGATTAAGTTTTAGGAGTTAATTAAAAATTTTTAATTCTTTGAGATTTTTTTTTTAAAATTAAAAGATATGATAAAAATTTGGTTTGAACAAATTTCAAGACAGAATGGAAATTTATGAGTACTTGTATATATAGTAGGAGCAAAGTAAAAGAACTTCGTGTGAGAAAAATAGTATTTTTAGATTGTATAATGAAAAAATAATTTAAAAATTCTAAGTTTAAAATATATAAAAGAAAATCTTTTTATCTTAATATAAATTTGAAGAATATCCGGCGGATGCCAATCTAATCTCAAAAAGATGAGGACACGTGGTAATATAGTGCTTCCAACACTTGTAACCTTTCTCCAGACAAACTCAACCGAATTCCTTGTTTTATAACAACCTTAGTAAGTTTTAGATTATAACACATTAAATTAAAAATCAAATTAAGCTATACTATTTTAGACTCAAATTTTATTATATATAATTTTTATTGATTTTAAATTAAAAATATAAAAACAAAACAACATCATGACAATTTTTATTGATTTAATCCATTGCAACCATATCTCAGCATGGTGAGGCTTGGATACGGTTGCCGGGGCATTCAAGTTTCTTATACAAGAGAAGGGTTCTTGAATAAATAGGTGGAATTATAGGGAAGATGGCCAAAATGGATTTCAATACGGGTAATAGAATTAGAGATAGATTCGCTCGGATGGTTTTTTTATGTAAATCTTGACATGTAACACCCCTAACCCATATCCATCGCCAGAATAGGGTTATAGGGCATTACCGAAGTTTACAAATTAATTTACAAACATTTCATTATTTCATCAAGTATTCATATTTATAACCAATCAAAATCAAAACATTAATGAATTAACGTTGGTCAATTTAACTTATTCATGCCATTATAACCAGAATCAAATCATCCAAAATTCCAATCCAATCGAGCTTCCGATAATCATTTCAATGCATATCTAATAATTATACATATTACCAATAATAATTCAATTCCAATAATAAAATACATATTTATTTAATATTCATCACCAAATAACATTCACTTTAATTAAAATTATATAAAATATAGTTCATACGAACATACCAGGCTAAATTGCAGAAATACCAAAATTCAGGGACATTTTTGTAATTTTCTATTTTCCTCGAATTTCCACCCAATCTTGATCTAAATTAATATTTCATTAAATTTATTAATTTAAATAATAAAACAATTCATTTCATGCAATTTGGTCACTTTTTGACATTTTTACAAATTTACCCTTAAAATTTTACTTTTATTCAATTTAGTCCCTGAACCTAAAACATCCAAATTAGCCATTTTTAATGAAAACTCATGCTAGTTGAATAATCATATATTTTCCTCCTCCTCCTCTCCATTCCACATCCTTAAATGTATATAACATGCTTATATGTAACATTATCTATAATTCCATTATTTACTTATTTGTTCATTCAAAACTGTCCACTTGAGTCATAGTCACAAAATTATTTATATCTTGAGCTACGTAGCTCCAAATTGAGATCCATTAATTTTTTTATGAAACTAGACTCACATATCTTCTTACTATAAAATTTTTAGAATTATTAGTTTAACCAATAAGTACAGTTTATTCTTTAAATTCATCCCTATTCTGCTGTCTAACAGTTTTGACCCTTCTTCACTAAAAATTAATTATATCATCGTACAGGATTCGGATAATGTTCCCGTCTATTTATATTGAAAATAGACTCATTCAAGATTTTAAACATAGAAATTTAAGCCCCTAATCATTTTATCCAATTTTTTATGATTTTCCAATGTCAGAACAGGGGAACCTGAAATCATTCTGACCTTATCTCACAAAATTTATTATAACTCATGATTTATAATTCCATTGCTTACACCGTTTCTTCTATGAGAAACTAGACTCAATAAGATTTAATTCCATTTTTTTCATCCTCTGATACAATTTATATGATTTATGGTGATTCTTCAAAGTTAACCTACCGCTGTTGTCTAAAACTGTTTTAGTGCTAGATGTTGATAATCAAATTTTCTATCAATTCCTCTTGTTTCCCTTCACTAACATATTAAGAACATAGAACCTTATATAATAAAACCCTACATTAACATCAATTTCATACTTTTTCAATAATATCAAACTCAAAAATATATTGAAATCTTGATGTTCT
The DNA here is from genome assembly GCF_007990345.1 of Gossypium hirsutum. Lineage (NCBI taxonomy): Eukaryota > Viridiplantae > Streptophyta > Magnoliopsida > Malvales > Malvaceae > Gossypium > Gossypium hirsutum. The sequence continues at coordinate 53,521,593 of NC_053449.1, read as the reverse complement.
TACCTTGCTCTATTGATTTCAATCTTTAACTTGATTTTCTCTCTCCTCCAGCCTCTATTTCTTGAATCTAACTTGATATTCTAGCTCCCCATGGTCTCCTTATAAATTTTCTCTCTTGGTGGCTATGGAAATTTCTTTTATTTCTAAGTGAAAATGGTGAACTTTTAGTGAGAGGACCAAATTGTAAAGAAAAGAAAGTTTCTTTCTTTCTTTTCTCTTCATACGTTGGAATGCATGGGAGAAGATGATGATTCTTCATCTTTTCTTCCATATATATATACTAAATAAAATAATAATAAAATGATAAAATATCATTTAAAAATTAAATTAAAATATTAATAAACTAATATTTATTTAATCTAAAATATCTCCAACATCATCACTATTTTCTAAATTTCTCTTTCTTCTAATTGACCATTTTTCCCTTTGGATCTTTTAAAATTCCATCCTTGAGTCTTCACTTAATTTGGTAAAATTACGATTTAGTCCCTCATAATTCTTCATCTATTCAATTTGGTCCCAATTCATCCATTTTACTTAGTTTCTAGATTATTCCACCCTTAAAATATTTACACTATTGGTCCTTCAACTTTTTCATATTTACACTTTAACCCCTCAAATTTTGAGTATTTACTCTTGGGTAACAAAACTTTTCTCACTTTTGCAATTTAATCCTTTCTTTAATTAATATGTCATAATATACTTCCCAATGTTGTCATAACTCAAAATTCTCATTTTTTTCACTTTATTTCCTTACTATATCAAAGATAATATCTTATTATAAAAATTTTTGGGGTATTACACGACAACCCCTTAGTGTTATAAGTTCTGGCTAATAGAGCTCTTCAAAGAGTAGAATATGAATCATTACCCTCGATCTGTTTCAAATGTGAGAAGTATTGTCACACCAAAGACATTTGTTCTTTGTTGGAGCATAGTTTGCGGTGGAAAAGGAGCAAATGAAATCTACTTCGGTTGAGACAGTAGGCGACGGATATGGTGTGGTTTTTGGGTCGTGGATGGTGGTGGAGAAAAAAACTAGGCAAAATTTTCGGGATTTTAAAAATCAAAAACCTGATTTTTCAGGGAAAGAAGGGTCGAGATCCAAATTTGATGCGTTGTCTAGATCTCAAATCTCGGAGGCTTGGAGGGTGAGACGATTAAGGTAAGAGATGGAGAAGCAACGAGGAATAAGAGGAAATCTAAACAAAGGGCTGAAACAAGGGTTGGTTTATTGTTGCAGGGGCATTAAGTTTTTGAATGGGGAATGTTCAGCTAGTAATAAAATGAATGAAATGAATACGAGGCCCTTGAGCCCGACTGGTAATGTGAGAGAGGTATTGGATAAATTGGCCCTAAAAGTAACTGGCCGATTTCTAAGTCTTGTGGGAATAATCCAGTTGGGCCCTCCTCCATAAGCAGCAGGCCAGTTGAAGTTTATAGTGTAGGCGTGGAACACATTGAGAAACCGCATGTCGCAAGTCCCTCTTACAAAAATTCGGTTGTGGTAAGGGATAGGAAGGAGGCCCGAATTCCAGTGACTATTTTTCAAAGTGACAATCCAGGAGGTTTTATAAATGTCGCAAATTCCAATTTCAATAAATTCCCAGTCATTTCTAGAATTTTTAATGCGCCTTATACTTTTTTAATTCCTCATTAATGACTGTTTCGTGTCTTAATCTAATTTTTTAAGAAACGAGATGAATGGTAATTAAGTTAATTGATAAGGTACTGAATGCTAAAAAACACTCATTAGTTACCTTTAAAGAAAATAATGACCCAAATGGGGGAAGATTAAGGAGTGGTGAAGATCATATCCGAGGCTGTGATATGACTGTCGTTTTTAAAGGACGTGGTCAGGGAGCAAAATGTGGTCAAATAGGTAGTGGAAGGAGACTTAATTGGACAATTTGAGACCGTGGGGAGCGGTTTAAATTAGTCAAAAATTATAAGGTTTCACTAACGGAATCGATGAATTCGATAACTGAGCTAATTAGTGTACAATACAACATGAAAATCGGGAAGGTGTTTGGAAACATTGAGGGAGTGCCTTTGGATAATTCAATGAGTCTCAAACAGTAATGGTTGGTTTACACTCTCATCTATTTCTTATGAATTTAATAATTTTTCTTGAAATTTTCAAGGTTGTGCAAGTGTTAAATTCCTGCGAATTTTTTGAGAATATAACAAGGAATATAATATAGATATTGTGAGTCTACTTAAGACAAGGGCCAATGGCGATAAGGCAGATAAAGTTATTGTGAAGCTAGGGTTTCAACACTCTCATCGAGTGGAGGCGACTATTTTTTTGGTGGTATTTGAATTGGCTAGAGGGGTACGCTCCAAGTTGAGATAATGTGCAATCATCCACAATTTATTTTAATATGGGTTCTCGAAGGTCTAAATTCTCAACCCATTCTCATTACTTTTGTTTATGGGAGTCCAGATATACGGAAAAAGAAGACCCTCTAGGAGGATTTCAGATTGATTATTCTGGAAAGTTCTATTCCATGGCTTGCGATAGGTGATTTTAATGTTATCTTGTCTTCTAATGAAAAGATAGGAAGTCGATAGGAAGGGATAAGATGTTCGTTCTTTGGTAATTTTCTTAAAGAAGCTAATTTGCAGGATTTGGGTTTCAAAGGTCCTAATTTTACTTGGCATAGGGGGCATTTTTTAGCTTTTGGATTGAGCTATTGGTAATTCTTCTTGGGGTAATGCTTTTCCTCACTGTTCAGTCACTCATTCTCCTTGATTGAAGTCTGATCACAAACCTTTATTGCTCTCTCCAAGGCATAAAGTTAATATGCCTAAGGGGCACCCATTTAGGTTTTTGGCTGGTTGGGTGAAGCATTCTAGCTTTACTAATTTTGTTAGAGACAATTGGAATTTTAATGGAAATATGGTAGAGTCTATCTCTCGGTTCATCATGTCTATCAAAAATTGGAATAAGTCGGTGTATGGGCATTTGGATGTTTGTAAAAAATTGTTGGTTCAAAAACTTGCCTGGATTTAGAAAGCTCTCGAAAGATCAAATTTAGATTATTTGGTTCAATCAGAAATTCAGGTATTTGAGGAGATTGGAAATGTCCTTCATCATGAAGATTTTTGGAGACAGAAAGATAAATATGATTGAATGCACCTAGATGATCGCAATACCAAGTTCTTTCATGCGCGCATGTTGCAAAGAAGGAAGCATAACCGAATCACGTGTCTTAAAAATGAAAACGAAGAATGGATATATGATGAAGTTAAACTTCAAGTCAATGGTGATAAGATCTTTTAGAGATTGTACGAAGAAATACCATGTTAGATGCCGATCTTACCAGTCAATTCCTTTTCAAGGTTGGATCATAGTGATATTGTGTTTCTAGGGAAAGAGGTATCAAAGAAAGAGATTAAGGCCGCACTGTTTGACATGACCCCTTCAAAAGCTCTGGGAAGTGATAGGTTTCATGCATTTTTCTTCCAGAATCAGTGGGATTTGGTGGTGCAATTTGCAAGTGGGTTCAAAAGGTCTTTGCAGGACATGTTATTAACCCAGAGCTCAATAATTCTCTAATTTTCCTTTTACCAAAGGTTCCGAATCCTGAGAGTTATTCTCAATTTAGGCCAATAAGCTTATGTTTGGTTCTCTATAAACTAGTCATAAAGATCATCACCAATCTGTTCACGGTGGTTTTCCCTAAAATTATCGCACCAGAGTAGGTAGGAATATAACAAATAACAACATTGTGGCTCAAGAAGTAATTCATTCCATGAGAAGCAAACAAAAGATCAGGAGGTGGATGATCATCAAAATAGACTTGGAAAAAGCTTACAATCAGGTTAGGTGGGACTTTATTGACGCTTCTCTCCAGGCTACAGGTATTCTTAAATTTAGTAGAAATGTTATTATGGCAACCATTACGAGCTCTTCTTTGTAGATACTATGGAATGGGGTTCCTACGCAGAAGATCCGTTTGACAAGGGGAGTTAAGCAGGGGTGTCCTCTTTCACCATACATGTTTGTCATATGCATGGAATGGCTTGGGCACTGTATTAAGTCTAATATTTACTCTAGGCAATGGTGCCCTATACATTTTTCTTGATCTGGTCTGACGCTTTCTCATATGTTTTTTGTAGATGATCTGGTCATTTTAATGTTTAATGAATGAACTTGAAATGTTGAATTGAGTCAAGTTGATGTGTTGAATTGTGGTTTCAATTGTTGGCATATTGGTTAGGCACCTAAGTTGGTTGGTTTTGGTATGTTTTAAAGTGTTTTGGTTATTTTAATGTTTGTGAAAATGATGTGTCTTGGTGTACAAGATTTGAGATTGAAATCGCTTGATTTAAAAGCAACTTATGTTGCACATGGCCTGGGACATGGGCTGTCACACGGCCGTGTGTCATTATTGTTTTAGGTGCAGGTTTCACATAGTTTGAGACATGGCCCGCGACATGGTCGTGTGACCCTATTTTGATTACTTACACGAGCGGACACACGGGCTGGGACATGGCCGTGTGTCCAAACTTCGAATGTCCACACGGTCTGGGCTAAGCCGCACGGTCGTGCGACCCTTGTTTTCAATTTTTCCAAAATTTTTGTTTTATTTCAAATTGATCCCAGAATGTAATCAAATTGTTTTTATGGTCCCGCAGGTTCGGATTAAGGCCCGTAAGTGTATGTTTTCTATAATTAACTTGTGTTATTGAAAGTTATTAATTAAATCGCATGAAAATTTTATTGTAAGTTAAATGTTTCGAATTGTATTGTAATGCTCTGTAACACAAGTTATTAGTTAAATATTTCCAAACTGATTTCAAGGTTTTGTAGCCTTGATTTAAGACTTGTTTTCGTATGTTAGTTATGAATTTTTGATAATTTAAATAATTATATGATTTTTTTATGATGCTATGGGATTCATAAACTGTCGTAATATCTTGTAACCCTAATCTAACGATGGAGACAGGTTCGGGATGTTACAGTAGGGCCATGTAGATGTAGATTAAAGTCCAATTTAGCATTGCTTCTCAGGAGCACTTTTGGGACAAAAAGTATTTTTGAGATAAAAACATTACTAAATAAGATGCTTTTGTGCTTTTCAAAAGTATTTTTGGAACAAAAAATGCTTTGCAAAAGCACTTTTTTGGTCAAAAGCAGAAATAGAAAATTTTAGCTTTTGCTAAAAAGTGTTTTTTGGCCTAAAAATATTTCTAAGTAATGCTAAATTGAGCCTAAGTTTGAACTACATTAGCAACTCTTTGTGCTTCGTTCTTCTATCATTTCTTCTTTTACCTGATTGATATTAATATTTTGAGAACTAAATTAAAATGTTTTAAATTTTAAGGACCAATTTAGAATAGCTACGATAACTTATTGATCAAAAGTTAAAGAAATAAAGGACATTGTTAAGTAATTATTAGCTTCCACTTTAAAATCAAATAATTAATTGTAATACTAGTTTATAGCATACCCATAACATGGATGAAGAATTTTATGTAAAAAACCAATAAAGTTTCTTGTTGAAATGGTAAAATTAAGGGTTTAGAGACTAATATGTGTTAGGCTCAAATTTTACCATGCATGGAATTTTTTAGATTTATTTTAATTTTAAATTGATTTATGCAGATATTATGTAAAAATACATTCATTATTTTTTAAAATGTTTAGATTCATCATATCATGTACTTATTAATAGTATAGAAATGGTGTACCTACCTTTAATTCCCTCCAAAGTGTGGAGGGAATATTAGGTCCGTACAATCCAGCATTTCCCACAAACTCTATCTCCCCTTATACAGCTTTGTTATTAATAATCCATTCAGATGGATTAAATGTAAATCAATACCTAACCTTAATGACCATTTACATTTATACAATGAAATCAACTTTGCAGACTTACAAACTTTTGGGTTTTGAATAATCAACACGTTTTGTTATATTAATTAATTAACTAACTAATTCGTTAATGCCTTTGTGTACGTTAATTGGATTAGAAGATAAAGATGGTACAAGTTTTAATAACTTGAAACCTACGTAATCAATGACCACATCTCATGTCTTTGCATTTTTCTTCCTTTTAGACGCAATCACCCAATCTATCCTTCCTATTCCCACTTTCAATTTAGTTTTATACCTAATCATGTAGGATAATGTATTCAAACTCTATAACCATAATCTGTTTTTAAGTGCTTACAACTTTATATTCTTACTATATTATTCTTTATAAATTGGATGGCTCCTTGGTCTCCTACCCAATTTGAAATCTATGATCATTTCAAAATTGATTATATAAATATCAGTAAATTCAAATTTCATTTATCTCTCTTCTTACCAACATAAATTAATCGGTTTTTTATAAATTATAATATCTTTCAACCCAGAACCCCATGTGATGGCCTAGTGATCAAGGGTGTTTATCGACCTAGATTTGGTCTAGTTTTGAGTTGTGTTAGTCGCGTTTATTGTTCGGGTTTTGCCTTGCTTTTGTAAATCACCAAAAAAATATATCTTCCAACTCACTATTTTTTATTTTTAGGAATTTAATTTTTCTATTTATCGGAGTTAAAATGTAAGTTCAATCATTTAACAGAAAAATTTTAATGATATTAATAATTAAATCTAAAATATAAAAAAACTAAATTCTTAAAAATAAATGTAGGGGACTAAATTTCATTTTTTTTTAAATTCTCACATGAAGAGTTTAATCATAATTCAAAATTAAATCACAAAAGTACAGCCATCAAAGTTGTTTTCATTGTCTTTTTAAGTTAGTAGATCCCTCGCTATTCATCGGTAAATTAATAAATTTATTATAATAAATTATACAAATACATGCAATAAATTAAGAAATGACCCTAAAATAATATGATATTTTAAATAAACCCCGTATAATTTTTTTACATGAGATCATTTTGGTCCCAACAAATTTTAAAATAAAAATAAAAATAAAAAATATATATCTAATTTGGTCATTACCATAATTGCCCCTCTTGAAATATTTAAAGTGATCACTGATTTCACTAAATATCTAACCATCTTCGATGTTGAATTAATTCTATCCCATATAATGGGATAGCTTTTATAGTGCTTATAGTTTTGATTTAAAATAAAACAAGAAAATTATGGGTAAAAGTATTAAGGAAGCCCCTGTATTTAGGAGTGGATCGTATTTCAACCCATCTACTAAAAATATGGGTAAATTAACCTTTCTACATTTCAAGACGTGCAAATTAGTTCTTCCGTTAAATTTAATCCTAAATGTTTACAAAATTTGTCATTTTAGTTCTAATTCTAAAAGAGTAAATGAATTTGCTCATCAACATTTATGAAATCTGTCAATTTATTCCTAACTCTAAAAATTTTAAAAATATTTAAAAAAATTATTTTTAACCCTTTATAACTCATCGACTAACTTATGTGAGATATTAAAATATGAAAAAGAATACCCTCTTTAAAGTCACATATATCAATTTTTTTACTATAATTTAAGCATCATATTAGACCAAACTAATTAATTTAAAAACTATATGAAATAATTAGGTGCATTACTATTTGAACACATAATGTTTTCAATGTTTTCGTTTTTTTTTTTGAATCTAATTTTATTATCACATAATTTTGCTTTATCTCAAATTATGCGAAGATGTTTTGTTTGATAGGTTATATCGTAGAAGATGATTGGTCGTTTTTATTTATTATTGGCTAACCCCAAACATCCAATCATGCATGCCGATTTGATTGTCACGTTTTGATGCAAACAAAATTAATAAAAAGACAACCTTAGTTAGAAGATGTTTGGATCAATCCAACTTGTGTGTGTCTCAACATTTTTAAAAGTTGGCGTGAAGGGTACTATAACCCCCATAATCTATAGCCACGTAAAGATTTTCCGACAAGATATTTCACCTGATGCGTGTCGGGCCCAATCATACATCTTACGGCAGATTGTGGACACGTGTAAATCGCCGTGTTTTTGGCTTGGTATAACCGAGTATTTTACCAAGTGAAGTGAGGGTGACTCACAGTTACTAAAATTTGTGCTTTCTTTGTTTCATGCAAAGGTAGTTGATTATGACATTTAATAATACCATTTTTATAAGGGAAAAAGGAAATCCTAGTTTGGTCTGTTAGTTAGTGTCTTTAAAATAGTATATCTGTTTCACTTTCCAAAAAATAAAAAATAAAAAAGTTTTTCTGCTTCTAGAATTGACTTTTTATATTATTTATATAAGTAGTATATGCTTAAGACATTAAAAAAACAATTAATAAGAAATATTAATTAGATGCCTTTTGAAGTGATATATGTTAGAAGAAGATTACAATTGATGCATTGTTTTTTTAAAGAAAAAATAGTGAAAGTAAATGCAAATAAGTTTATTGGTTTATTAATGGAAAGTTGGGGAGAAATTTTAGATTAACTCGAATATGACTTATCAAATAGACATGAATAATACCAAAAACATAAAGTGATAAATCAAGAAATTAAATCTTTTGGAATTCTTTTATAAAGATATCATATTTTTTTATCTCTAATTAAATTAGTACTGGATAAATTATAAATAAAAGAGTTTAATTTTTATCTAACACTCGAATGAAAAAATTAAATTCTACAAAAAAAAGATCACCCCTAAATCATTTTACACGTTCATAAGAAGTTTAGAAAGTTTATGCAAAAATCTCTCATACTTTTTGCCTTCTCTATTGAAATTCTTAAATAGGAATTTATATTCAAAATTCTACATTGAAACAATTAGGCACAAGTCTCCATTTGAAGACTATAGGATCAAAGAGCTGCTTAAATAGCAAAAAGGAGAAAAATGAACAGTTTATTATTTACTGAAAAAGGAGACTAAAAATAATTAGATTGGAAAATAATAACTGGACTCTAAGTCTATGGTATTTTCCATGAACCAGTTATTATTTACATGTGAGCAAGGAACAACATTTTTTCTCTTTAAGCAGGTCCTTTGATCCTATCATCTTCAAGTGGAGACTTTAGTGTAATTATTTCAATGGAGAACTTTAAGAATTTCAAAGGAGAAGGTAGAAGCGAGAGGATTAGAAGAGGGAAGAACACGTTGCGATTTAGTCTAATTATTTATCTTTTTAAATAATTTAATTAAATTTAAATTGAGCTAAAGAGAAGATAGTATATGGATGTGTGTATATCAATATTTTCTTTGTTGATCTCTTCTCACATTCTTCGACTACCGATTTCTCTGCTTGCATTTTTTGTAGTCAAAATGAGTCTTTTGTTGCCCCTTTTGTATTGAGGAATTTCGTGATGCAATTATGAGTATGCACCCCCAATAAAGCACTTGGTCCTGATGGTATGAATTCGAGATTCTTTCAACGGTGTTGGTCTATTTTGGGTACTGATGTTTTCAATCAATATTGTTCGTGGTTGAATAATGGTGCTTTTCTTGATTTGATTAACCAAACTTTGAGTATTTTGATTCCCGAGAAGGATAAACTAGATAGCTTAAAAGATTTGAGGCCTATTGCGCTTTGTAACATTCTCTACAATATAGTGGCAAAAGTTCTTGCTAACTGTCATAAGAAAATTCTGCCTTCCATCATTTCTCCCATGCAACATGTTTTTGTTCCAGGACGTCTGATCATTAATAACATTTTGATCACTTTTGAGCTTATCCACTCTATGAATAATAAAGGTCACGGTAAGTTGGGTGAGATTGCTTTGAAGTTAGATGTTAGCAAAGCGTATGACCGTATCGATTGGAATTTTCTTCAATTTATTATGCAAAAAATGAGTTTTTCTATGCTGGGTGAATTGGATCATAATGTGTGTCACTATGGTTAATTATTCCATCTATTTGAATAGCCATGAGGTGGGTCCTATTCCTCCACATCGAGGTTTGTGTCAAGGAGATCTTTTGTTGCTTTACCTCTTTTATCTTGTGTATTTACTCTGTAAGGTAGAAGCAAGGGGTGACCTTCATGGTATTTTTGTGTGTCGTGGAGGATCCTCGATTTCTCATTTGCTTTTTGCTGATGACAACTTTTATTTCTTTTCTAAGCGACTGGGGTTGAGTGCTCTACAGTTAAAGAATTTTTTGTTGACTACGAGGAAGCATTGGGTGATGCTATTAATTTTTAGAAATCAAGGATTATGTTCAGTTCAAACATGAAGCTTCATGATAGAAATGTGGTGTACTCGTTGTTCGGTGTTTCGACTCCTTTAGAGCACGACAAATATCTCGAGCTTCTTTCTTTGATTGGGAGAAATAAGAAGCATTTTTTTTTTATTTGGGACAGGTTGAACAAACGTATCAATAGTTGGAAGAACTGTCTTTTGTCGAAACTATTAAAGGAAGTTGTTATTAAGACGGTTGCATAGGTTTTACCCATTTTTTGCATGCGTATCTTCATGATCCCTCTCTATACTTGTGACACCTTGCCAAAAATGATTAACTCGTATTGGTGGGGCTCTAGGGGCGATGATCGTAAGAAATTACATTGGTCATCTTGGGACAAGCTTTGTGTTCCAAACAAAAGAAGGATTATAACCTTCATCGCCATCGATTAATGAAAATGTAATTTCATTATACCCTTTTTGGTCATCTTGGGACAAGCTTTGTGTTCCAAACAAAAGAAGGATTATACCCTTCTGCAAGCTTAATGAAAATGTGTGACTTCGCCAGGTATGGAAGAGTTGGTGGAAAGCATCTTGACCCCTTATGATGTGAGTCTAATGTACAAGATCCCTATAAGGTTGCAGAAGGGTCCAGATCAATTAATATGGCACTGGTCTAGTAATGGTTTATACATGGTAAAATCAGGGCAAGAGTTAGCCTTTGATTTGTATTCTAATTCTGATTCGTTTGAAGTCGATGGACCTTGGTTGAGAATTTGGAGTGGTCAATTCCCTCTGAAGATCAAAGACTTTACATGGAGGTGTCTAAAAAATTTTATTCCTACTTGTGCAAGGTTAGCAAATAAAGGGGTAAATATTCTGACTTGTGTTTGGTGTGGAGAGGAGGAAACTTGTGATCATCTTTTTTGTTTATTGTGATTCTAGTTGGGTGGTCTGGCATCAATTTTTCTTTACTTGAGTCAAATGATATTAATAGATTTCATCGGATTCTCACCATCATGTGGAGTATTTGGTTCCATCATAACCTGCTTGTTTGGAAAGGTGAGGCTCATTCCCCGCAGCATGTTATTGACATTGCAGACAACTTTCTTATGCAATGGTTGGAGGCTCAATCGGTTTATGGTATTGCAAAACCAGTAGCTCATTAGTTTGATTCGACGATTCCTGGGTGAAAGAGGCCAATTGTCGGCCCACTCAAATGTATTGTGGATGGAGCTTTGTTTCGCGACGAGTAGTATTCAAATTATGCAGCAATTGGTGTCTTTGTTAAAGGGATGGTTGACCAAGTCAAGACAACTTGGGACCTTCAATTTATTGAGGTTTTTGCAATTAAAGGAGAGTTATGGTGGCTTGCTGCTTAGAGGCTAGATAACATTGTGATTGAGTTTGATTGTCAACGTATGATTAATGCTTTGACTTAAGAAAAAATTGATGTGCCTGAATTCGATATTCTTCTTCAAGAATGTATTCATCTCAGTTCGTTTTCTCTGATTTATCCTTTCATAAGGCCGCTCATAACATGACTATGGTAGCCTTATCTTATGCTTCTTTTCATGTTTTTGTAATTCCCTGGAGTGCTTTTTTGCCTTTTCTCAATAGAGATGTTATTTCTAGTGCTTATGAGAATGAGATGCATAGGTTTTAGTGAACGGAGAAAACTTGTTGGCTTAGATTTAACTTTTTGCTCTTGTTCTAATTATTATTATTATATGAAATGCGTTTTTGCCCTAAAAAAATATAAGTAATTGAAAATAGTAAGAGATGTTACAATCTCTAAATATCTTGTCAAATGAAACAATTACAAGTTGTATTGAAAGCATTAATTAACAATAACCTTATTCTCATTTTCAAGATATTTATATGAAATAAATATTAAAAAAGAATTGATGACACTTATTTGGCATTTTATTAGAAAAAGGAAACAAGTATGTATATGATTGAGGTGTTAGAAAGAGAAATGGCATGGGCTTACTATTGATTTATTTTCTTGTTTAGTGAAACAGAGATTAGAACCGCATGGTTGTGGAAATTTCTAAAAGAAAGGTGGAAATTAGTATCCAATTTCATTCCAACTTCTTGTTGTGGATTTCGTGTTTTAAAAAGTTTTGCAAACATGTCGTCCATTTGTTCAATTTGGTTGTCCACTGTAGTGACCAAAAAATCTGTTAATTTCACATAAAATCTAGAATTCTACTCTTAAACAATTATCCCGTTCCAAAAGATAAGAAAAAAAACCCCTCACTTCAATTTGTAAGCCCATTCAATTATATGCATTAGAAAATACAAGCTTGATTTCATTCTACCACATTTTTTAGTCTCACTCAGGTTTAGGTAAACAAATCACCTTCCAACAAACACGAGCCCCTCAACCCAAGCCAACCTTCCTTCCCAAAAGAAGCTAAAATAATATTGATAAACTTTCTTAAGAACACAGCCTTAATGAGTTGCAGTCTACTAGCATAACCCAAATGCTTAGTAGACCACCCATTCAATTATATGCATCACATTAGCATATGCAAAATTAGATGAAAAATCATGTATTTTACTTTTAAGTTACAATTGCAAATAATATAATTATAATCAAAATAACTATGACTGATGGATTTAAATTTAGGTGAGACTCAAACTTTCAAAATCAATCTATTAACAAAATGTATGCCCAAACATTATTTTATAGGTAGTTTTATGGGTTACTTATTGTTTGGACTTTTTTGTGTCTTCATTCTCAAAAGGCCCAATGATTAATAAATGTGAATTTTGTTTATTATCTATGGTTGAATTCATGAGATAATAAAAGATGCTAAATATCTAAATTTAGTAACTCAATAAAATTAAATAAAATTTTTTAAAAAATATGTTATCTAAAAGAATAATGTGTATATACACTCCAAAATCACTGTCAACAATAATTAGAATATCCAAATAAGAAAAACAAATTAATCTACACCGAGTATTACCATACCTACCTACAAATATTTACAAAACATTTTATTCCTGTGGAGATTTTTATCTCCAAAGTTCTCTCCACATTATATGCAATCCCTACTTAACCGACTTGGAAAACTTAGAAATAGGGAGAGTTTTTATATACTGAACAATGGTCAATAGTCTGTAGAAGTTCGCTTTTTTATGGTCTGTGGCAACCAAATGTCAAATTTAGCTCAAGCTTGTTCTCTCGAGTGTCTGTTTGGATGCAAATCTAAAGTTTATCACTGGAGTATCAAAATTCCATTTGTGCAAGTAGTTGGGGAAGTTCAAAATTTTGACTGGGAGAATGTGGCACCATGAAACGTTGGTTTTATGAGAGTATGGGTTAAGATGTGTCCCTTAGTTCTTGGTTGTGCAATCTAATTGGACAATGGAAATACTGCATGGATTGAGCTTCAATATGATAGAATTTGCAAGGTATGTATAAGTGTGGTGGAATTGGTCATACTACCAAGTGCATGAGATGGAGGAAATGCTTACTACTAAGATGGACAGGCTGTTCACTCACTTTGGTTACGACACTCAGGAATCACACTTCCGATTTTCTATGAGAGCGTCCAGTAATAGGGGCCAAGAGTATTCGAACTACATAAAGCATCAACCGAGGTATCAGGCTCGTACGTGCTCATCGATTCCTTTTATAGATCAAATATATATATTTGAGGATTATGATGGGATGATGTGAGCCAGGGACCATGACATTTATCCGTAAGATGATTCAGAGGCTACATTCTCTCCAAAAGTAAACGTCCAAGAAGGGCAAGCTAGTCAACAGATTGTAGAGCCAGTCACACGACCTGTGGAATGTAACCAAATTGATGATGTACTGCTCCAACAAATTCAGCAAGTTATGCTTAATTTTTAGGAAGGTATTACTCCTAATGAAAGTTGCTATAGCGGCATCTTATTTCGTAATGCTAGTGTGCAACCAGATAACAACATTCCAAGGTGGATTGGGCTGCCGAAGGGAGTCATCACTTTCACTAATGCTGGATTCTGTCCACCTAATACGGAGGTTCCTAAAAGTAATGACTACCCCGAGTCAAGTATGATGGGTTCTAGAAGAGGAAGCCTGCTATTAAATCTTCAAGTAAAATTTAAAAAAAAATACATGTTTGGTTAACTTCAACAGTTCTAAATTAAAAATATTAATATGTCTTAATCGACAGCATGTGATTGAAGTAGGGGTGAGCGTTTGATCGAATCGAGTAAATTTTTTTTAAGTTAATCGAGTTGACAAGTCATGTTTTATTATCAATTTTTAATAGCTATAACATGGAATTGATTATAACATGGAGTTGAGTGAAATTGTTCGAGTTAAATTAAAAATGTTAAATTAAAATCTTATTACAATATAATCAATTCCATGTTATAGCATATACTATATATATTTGAAAACTTTTTCAAAGCAAAATAAGAAAAAAAAACTTTAATATAATAAACTTGAACAGTTAATATACTTATTTAGGTCCCAAAAATTATTATTTTAATTTTTTTTTAAATTTTAACTTTCTTTATATGTTCTTTAAATTTTTTTAAATTTTTAAAAATATATATTTTGAAATTTTTATAAATATTTTGAATTTTAAAAATTATATATATATTTGTAATTTTTGTTGAGAGATAGACCAATTTGCTCATTTTCAAAATTGATAAGAATTAAAGGAGTATTTACATCAATCCATTATTCAAATTATTCAAGTTATTCCAATTGTAAAATTCAAACCGACTAGAATTTGAAACTCGAATTACTTATTCGAGTTGATTCGAAAAAAATCAAATAACTCAATTTGATTAACTCCAAATTTAAAAAAAAATTCAATTTTTTCAAATTAAATCGAGTTTTGCTTACTCTAGATTGAAGGTTGTTTACTCTATTACGATGTAAACTAAATTATAAAAAAAAGAAATATATATATAAAAGATACAATATAATGGTATTTGTTGAATGTTTTTGTGATGTGTCCCCTTAGTGGGGAGAATCAAGTTATTTATATGATATGGTTACTGTTAATGGAATTGACATTCTAGGTAGGCTCCATGCATATCGACATGTATGCTACCCTAGAATTAACACGTGTTCGCCGATCCAGATGCTCGCCGGTTCATTCGTTTAGCTTTGTACCCTGTGCTTGCAAACACCTAGGAATGTGCGAACTAAGCTCGCAAGCCTCTTAACAACTTCACTTGGTGGGATCCAAACTCAAGTCGCAAGTCAATAATCTAGGTTATATTCGAATTTCAATTTGATGATTAGATATGTCATAACAATTTTAAATAATGAAATAGAAATTATATACAACCTTGTTAAAAGGCAAATGCAATGCAGATAGGGCTGATACGGGTACTTGTTGTTAGTAGACAAGATTGATGTTTTAAAAGATTTTTGTATTGCCTGTGTCTGTTACCTTACAGAATATTTCTAAAAAACATACATAAATTGGTAAATTAGTTTGAATTGCATATTAATGTAATTAAGAAAAAAATAATATTAGCTTTAAATTTATATTGTGTGAATCCATTTTGGGTTGTTTATTTCTCCATCTAGGTTAGCATTGTATCCGCAAAATGTAGTAGAGTTATTGAAGATGACAATCATAATAATAATATTACCTTCAAAGTTTATTATTTCAAAATGATTGCTGCAAAGTTTTTATTTGGGTTTTAGGAATACAAGATATTTATAGACAACATTAACCCTTAAAGTATTGCTATTAATTACAATATTTACTCTCATTCATTTTGTATATGTTTATGGTAACGTATACATTTGTATTCCACGCGCATTATTTTAAGTATTTAATTTACTAATTAACCCACCTACCCACTTTATCTTATTTTACTCATTACAATTTTTCATCAAATTATCACCAAAATCTCTAATTTTAATAAATTAATTACCAGATTCAATTTTTTTTGCATGAATTTGTCAAATTAAGTGATTTGTTGTAATTATTTATCTTTTTATGTATTTTTAATTTTATTATTTAATTAGTAATAAATAAAGAGAAATTATTTGTTACATTGTCAGTGAAGCTTTTAAGTTCTACAAATAGAGTTAATAGTTTGACAAGTATCATATATGGGTATAGTAAAATATTTAAAAAACAAGACATATTACAATTTTTTAAAACTACTTGTGAAATAAAAATATATACTTTTAATGTATCAAATATTAATTCAAAAAAAAATAAGAGGAAAAAAAATTATAGCTTTTTAACACTTAGGTAATTTAAGAGTACATGTGGCATTTAAATGGTGTAACAAATGTCGACTAATAAACTATGACAACAGTGAGTTCTCCTCCTCTGTTTTTTTTTACATTAGATGTCTTACTTCATGCGTTAGTTGATCTTAATATTGCTAAGGTTATGATATTTTTTCTTATATTTAGGAAAGATTCAAAATTATTAATTTTTAATATTTACGTTCAAAATATACAACTTGAGTATTGAATGGAAACTTTAAATATAAAGATTATTAGTCATAGACGATTTCTATTGAATTAGGAATGGACAAAGCCACTAAAAAAGTTTGTTTTAGAGAAGATAGCGTGAATGGAGATAAGGCGATGATAGTTGATTTCTTTGCGGCTTGACTAGATGTGAATAGAGGACCATTCAAAGATGCATTGGTTCGTAAAAAAGGAGGTGAGAACAAAGATTCGAGCACCCTCAAGGATGATGATGACTTCGAATTGCTTGATCGAGATATCATCACGGGTGAGGAGGATGATATGCCATCGATTCAGTTTTCTGATCATGTTCATCATATTTGAGGAAAAGCACGGCTTTATCAGTTATCATGAAGTTATTGGGAAGGAAGATAGGGTTTAATATGCTTTCTAACAAACTATTTTCCCTATAGAAACCTTCTCAACCTCTGAAATTGATGGATTTAGAGTGATTATTTCTTAGTGAAGTTTCAATCAATAGAAGACTATATTGAAGCTTTGACTGAGGGTCTGCGGGTGATCTTTGGACAATATCTGATGTCGAAACCGTTTTTTTGAAAAACAAAAATCTAGTTGTCAACTTTAAAAATAAAACTGGAGTCGCCACTGATCCTTTATTAAGGTGTGATCGGCTCACCTTAAAAATTATTTTGGTCTACGAATTTTGAGAAAACAAGTTCGGGAGTCAGTTACGCACGAGGAAAGGTTAGCACCCTCGTAACGCCCAAAATCGGTACCAAATTGATTATTTGATGTCTTAGTGTCGAAGGTTAAAAAAAATTTAAAAATCAACTCAAACGATGGAATTTGAAAAAGGATAATCAATTGTTCAAGTCATGTAAAGAAATCGACTCCCAATACGTTAGGGTACAATTCTTCATAATCCCCGAACTTTGAATATCACTTTTTTTATGTGAAAATCTTCCTTTTGAGAAAATAACATGCCACACCCAAGGCGTTAGGACACAACAAGTTAAGTTCCCGAAAGTGATTTTTATACTCATGTATTTTGAATAAAGAATATTCTCGGTTATTTAAGATTAACAAAGAAAATCAGAACCCAATACGTTAGGGCTCGATTTCCTCGAAAATCCCAAACTTTGAATATTGCTTTTATTCAAAAAAAGATTGAATCAAGAGAAAAAATGATTTTGATGTTTCGACAAACCAAAATATATTTCCCAAAAGGTATGTTAATATGAAACAAAAACTTTAATTTAAAACATATATGAATATGTATTTACAAAATATATATACAAGTACAATATACAAGTAAATTTGAAAATATGTGTACGCATATATTTAACGTACATATACAAGGATACATATGGAAAGATGGAATGGAATATATCAATCAAAAAACCAATAAAAATGCATGTATATGTGTTTGAAAATCGTGAAAAATAAAAAAAATATAAAAGTATGCATATGTGTATATATATATATGTATGTAAAAAAAATATGAAAATAAATGATGAAACGTATATATGAAAGTAGGTATATGTACATATCCACGAAAGTAAAGTAAACAAATGTTTTTGGAATTAAAATATAAAAGATATATATGTTTTGTAAAAAATGTGTGTATTTAAAAAATGAAAAAAAATATATTAAGAAATTATGAAAGTGCATATATATGTATATAGAAGTTAAGAAATAAAATGAAAATAAAAAAAGTGTATAAAATGTATGCAGGTATACATATTCTACATAAAATGCATTATATATATTATACAAAAAACTATGCGAGTAAAAAACATGCGCATATGTATTATTTATAAAAAAGATAATGCATGTATGAAGATAGAAGTAATGATGATAACAGTGATAGTAAATAATATAATAATAATAATAAATAATGCTATAATGATAAACATAAAAAAAGAAATAATAAAAAAAATGGCTAAAGATGGACTAAATTGAACTTAAAAACAAAAAAATGGGGTAGATTCGAAAATAAAGAAAAAAAAGGACAAACTTGATCGAACACGTGAATAATAAGGAGGGATCAAAAGGGAAATTAATCCCTACCCTCCAAAACGACGCCGTTCAATTATAGACCCGATTGAAAACGAAATAAATCCTAGGGGAATTAAAAAACAAAAAAAAAATTTGATTTTAAAGCAATAAAAGAATGAATGACCCAATGCACAATTAGGCCATTAAGACAAAATGCAAGGATCACTGGGCCATTAAACAGTGTCACTTTTCCCTCTATAAAAACCAACCCAAAATCCTAATTAGAAAGTCTTTAGTTTTCCTTCAAAACAACAGCCACAGCAAACATTTAAAAAAAAAAAGAATAGTTGCTCTGCTAGGGCTCTTTTAACCCATTTTGCGCCGCCGTTCGTGCCAACGCTCTGATTGCGACGGAGATGGCAACCATCCAGGGACTTTGACGAAAGAGGTAAGATCCCTTCTTTTCTTTATTATTTTAAATGAAATAAAACAAAAATAAAAGAGAATAAAACAATATATATGTAAAAAACGATGGACACTGCAAAGCAAAACAAAGAAGAAATCACCTATGCAAAAACTAGTTTAATTCCTGTATTTTCTCTCTATATCTTTGCATATATTTTTCGACCCCCATTTTACAGATTAGAAATGGCTTTTTATAGCCCGAAAAAGAAAAAGAAAAAGAAAATAATGAAATAATGTTATTTCTTGTTGTTTTTTTCTTTCGGACTCATTGAGTCCGCGTTTGCAGGCGTTCGTGGAGCAAATGGCGCGTGTGGAGAGGTCGGCCCCGAGACGTGCGGCGCCTGGAGAGTCTGCGGAGGCGGGGGCTACTGCTAGGGCTTCCCAACCCTTCCATTTTCCATTAGTTTCGGGCCTGGGTTAGGAATTAGCTATTGGGTTTTGGTTTAGTTTATTGGGTTTGGGCCCGGGCATTATTGGGCTTGTACAGCTGCCCCTCTTTGCTCATTGTCGTGTAACGGGAGTAGAGCAAAGACTAAAAGCCCGATTGTGTCCGGTCTTACTGAGCCTCACCTTCTTCAGTGCTTTTCTTCTTCAAGTAACCACATTCCCTCCTACTGTATCTTCAGAGGTATAGGAACTGGTGCTTCGATCTACCCCATTGCAATGTCGGGGAAATAGGATTCATATATTATAGCGTCTCGAAAGAACAAAATTTGCTATCTTTAATCTGCTCCACTGTATCTTCAGGGAGATAAGACTTATAACTTCGACTTGTTCTGCTACGACTTAAAGATAAATCGGATACGATCTGCTCAACTGCAATTTCAGAGAGATGAGATCTGTGATTTTAATCTACTCCATTGCAATTCCAAGGAGATAGGATCGGTTATTTCTGTCTGGTCCACTGCAACTTCAGGGGGATAAGACTTGTATCTTCGATCTACTTCGCCACCAATATGGGAAGACAAGATCTGCTCTCTTTGATCTACTTCATGCCAATACATGAAGACAAGATCTGCTTTCTTCGATCTACTTCATGCCAATACATGAAGACAAGATTTGCTTTCTTCGATCTACTTCACACCAATACATGAAGACAAGATCTGCTTTCCTCGATCTACTTCACGCCAATACATGAAGATAATATCCGCTTTCTTCGATCTACTTCACGCCAATACATGAAGACAAGATCCGTTTTCTTCGATCTACTTCACGCCAATACATGAGACAAGATCCGCTTTCTTCGATCTACTTCGCCACCAGTATGGGAAGACAAGATCTGTTATCTTTGATCTACTTCACGACAGTACATGAAGATAAGATCCGTTTTTTCCTTCGATCTACTTCGCCACCAGTATGGGAAGACAAGATCTGTTACCTTTGATCTACTTCACGCCAGTACATGAAGACAAGATCTGCTTTCTTCGATCTGTTTCGCCACCAGTATGGGAAGACAAGATCTGTTACCTTTGATCTACTTCATGCCAGTACATGAAGACAAGATCTGCTTTCTTCGATCTGTTTCGCCACCAGTATGGGAAGACAAGATCTGTTACCTTTGATCTACTTCATGCCAGTACATGAAGACAAGATCTGCTTTCTTCGATCTGTTTCACCACCAGTATGGAAAGACAAGATCTGTTATCTTTGATCTACTTCACGCCAATACATGAAGACAAGATCTGTTTTATTCGATCTGTTTCGCCACCAATATGGGAAGGCAAGATCTGTTATCTTTGATCTACTTCACGCCAGTACATGAAGACAAGATCTGTTTTCTTCGATCTGCTTCGGCACCAGTATGGGAAGGTAAGATCTGTTTTCTTCGATCTGCTTCGCCACCAGTATGGGAAGGCAAGATCTGTTATCTCTGATCTACTTCACGCCAGTACATGAAGACAAGATCTGCTTTCTTTGACCTGCTTCGCCACCAGTATGGGAAGGCAAGATCTGGTATCTCTGATCTACTTCAAGCCAGTACATGAAGACAAGATCTGTTTTCTTTGACTTGCTTCGCCACCAGTATGGGAAGGCAAGATCTGGTATCTCTGATCTACTTCATGCCAGTACATGAAGACAAGGTCTGCTTTTTTTGACCTACTTCGCCACCAATATGGGAAGTCAAGATCTGGTATCTCTGATATACTTCACGCTAGTACATGAAGACAAGATCTACTTTCTTTGACCTGCTTCGCCACCAGTATGGGAAGGCAAGATCTGGTATCTCTGATCTACTTCACGCCAGTACATGAAGACAATATCTGCTTTATTTGACCTGCTTCGCCACCAGTATGGGAAGGCAAGATCTGGTATCTCTGATCTACTTCACGCCAGTACTTGAAGACAATATCTGCTTTCTTTGACCTACTTCACCACCAGTATGGGAAGGCAAGATCTGGTATCTCTGATCTACTTCACGCCAGTACATGAAGACAAGATCTGCTTTATTTGACCTGCTTCGCCACCAGTATGGGAAGGCAAGATCTGGTATCTCTGATCTACTTCACGCCAGTACATGAAGACAAGATCTTCTTTCTTTGACCTGCTTCGCCACCAGTATGGGAAGGCAAGATCTGGTATCTCTGATCTACTTCACGCCAGTACATGAAGACAAGATCTGTTTTCTTTGACCTGCTTCGCCACCAGTATGGGAAGGCAAGATCTGGTATCTCTGATCTACTTCACGCCAGTACATGAAGACAAGATCTGTTATCTTTCAACCTGCTTCACCACCAGTATGGGAAGGCAAGATCTGGTATCTCTGATGTACTTCACTCTAGTACATGAAGACAATATCTGTTATCTTTCAACCTGCTCCACTGCTGCTCAAGGAGATAAGGTTTTATGATTCCACCGACCTGTTCTCTGTGGAACATGACTTGTATGATAAACCTAATTATGCCTAGTGATTAGGATATCATGATTGGAATTGATCACATGCTCTTAACTAAGCGTGTATGAATGACATCTAAATGCTATGTCATGAAAATGATTCATTAACGCTAAATATTGAAGTCGTTATTACTCATTAAGGCTTCCTTTGTCATAACAACGCTTCGAAAAAAACTCAAAATTTCTTGATTCAACTTTTTACTCCTATATATCTTCGACCTTTTAACCCGGTGAAGTCTAAACAATAGTCCTGCTTCAGGTTCTTGTATTATTTAGAAATTTCCAGAGTAATATGAAAAATTTTCCTTGTGAAAGTTTTATTAGTCCATTAATCGTTATTCTAATGCAACATGCTTTCGAAAAGATCATAATGATAGATAAAACGAAATTGACTTGAGATCATAACTTGCAATAAATTATTAATGAAAACAAGCCAAAAAAAAGGAAATTGACTAAAACACTTATATTGAAAAAGAATGAAGTGTTTTAGAAACACAAATTATGGACAACTGCCCCAGATATCTTTGCTTGAATTGCTCTATACAACTTTCTGAGGACCCTTCTGAATTCAACACGTGTTTATGAGATTCATAGTATTTTGTTGATGCCCCAAGATGTCATCTATTCCTTTCTGCCGATTTAGGTACAACAAGACTACCACGTGCTTCAATCAGACTTTGAGCCGCCCTTGTTAGGTTTTCAACTCAAACCCCTTTGGTCTTAAGGTGCCCTTTGCGGGTTTTCACCCTAGCCTCTCCATTTTATTTTATTTTTTATTTTTTTTGGAATCAAAGCGCCCTTTGCGGGTTTTCACCTTGGTTCCTTCCCTTCTTCAAGTAAAGTATCTCTTGACTGAATCTAAATTTACTGGATTAGGCAAGTTTCTTCCATCCATTTCAGCCAAGATTAGGGCTCCTCCAGAAAAGGCTTTTTTTACAACATAAGGACCTTCCCAATTCGGCATCCATTTCCCCCTAAAATCTTTTTGTAGAGGAAGAATTTTTCTCAACACCAGGTCCCCCTCGTGAAATTCTATGGGTCGGACATTCTTGTTGTAGGCTCGCATCATTCTTTTCTGTTACATCTGACCATGCTGAATAGTCTTTAGCCTTTTTCCCTCTATCAAGTTCAACTGATCGTATCGAGATTGAACCCATTCTGCTTCATCCAATTGTAGCTCAGTCAAAACCCGGAGAGAAGGGATTTCAACTTCGATGGGCAAGACTGCTTCTATGCCATAAACTAAGGAGAAAGGTGTTGCCCCGGTGGAGGTCCTGATTGACGTTCGATAAGTAAGGAGGGCAAACGATAATTTCTCGTGCCAGTCCCTGTAAGTCTCAGTCATCTTCCCCACAATCTTTTTTATATTTTTATTAGCCGCTTCCACTGCACCATTCATTTTTGGGCAATACGGCGATGAATTGTGATGTCTAATCTTGAATTGACTGCAGACTTCTACTATTTAGCTGTTGTTCAGGTTCAGCGCATTGTCGGATATGATTCTTTCAGGCATTCCATATCGACATATGATTTCCTTTTTCAAGAACTTACTGACTGATGACTTTGTAACGTTAGCATACGAAGCAGCTTCTACCCATTTGGTGAAGTAGTCAATAACCACAAATATGAAACGATGCCCATTTGAAGCCTTCGGCGATATTGGCCCGATGACATCCATACCCCACATGGAGAAAGGCCATGGAGAAGTCATAACATGAAGAGGCGAAGGAGGTGCATGCATTTTATCACCATAGATTTGACATTTATGGCACTTTTTGGAGTAATTGATGCAATCCCCTTCCATGGTGGACCAGTAATACCCGAATCTCATAATCTGTCTAGCCATTGTGAACCCATTGGCATGCGTTCCCCAGATGCCCTCATGGACTTCCTCCAGGATTTTCTTTGCTTCTACGGCGTCCACACATCTTAATAGTACCTGATCTTTTCCCCTCCTGTATAAGATCTCCCCATTTAAGACATAATCAATGGCTAGTCTTCTCAGAGTTCTCTTTTCATTCTCCGTTGCCTGGCCAAGATACTCACGATTTTTTACATATCGTAGTATATCTTGATACCAAGGACTATCATATATTTCTCCTTCTTCAATATTGTAACAATGAGCTGGGTTTCATAGATACTCATTTGGATAGGCTTCATATCCTCATGTCTGTTCACCTTGATCATAGAGGCTAAAGTAGCTAGTGCATCAGCCATCTGGTTCTCATCTCGTAGGGGATAGCAAAAAGTGATGTCCTCAAACTCCTTAATCAATTCGAGGACCAACTTTCGATAACTGATTAATTTGGGATCTCTCGTTTCCCATTCACCCCTGAGCTGATATATCACCAGTACTCAATCTCCATAGACCTCTAGCACTTTGGTTCTTCGCTCTATAGCTGCACGAATACCCATGATGCATGCTTCGTATTCTGCCATGTTGTTTGTATAATCAAAATCCAATTTGCAAGTGAAAGGATAATGATCACCATTCGGGGATACCAGGACTGCCCCAATTCCATTGCCCACAGCGTTCGAGGCTCCATCAAAGTTTAGCTTCCAACTGTGACCTTCTTGGGGATTTTCTTCAATAGCAGCTACATACAACAAGTCCTCATTCGGAAAATCAAAACTTAACGGTTCGTAATCTTCCAAAGCTCTGCTAGCCAGAAAGTCAGTTCTTGCGCTCCCTTTTACAGCTTTTTGACTCACATAGACGATATCAAATTCAGACAGTAAAATCTGCCATCGGGCCATCCTCCCATTCAAAACAGTTGACTCCATCATATACTTTAACGGGTCTAACTTTGAAATTAGCCATGTCGTATGGTATAACATGTACTGCCTTAATCTTTGGGTTGTCCAAATCAGGGCACAACACAACTTCTCAATGGGCGAATATCTCATTTCACAGTCAGTGAATTTCTTGCTGAGATAATATATCGCCCTTTCTTTTCTCCCCGTTTCATCATGTTGGCCTAGCACACACCCCATGGAATTATCAAATACTATCACATACAATATCAGCGGCCTATCCGGGCTAGGTGGTGATAGCACTGGAGTATTAGATAAATACTGCTTCACCTTGTTAAAAGTTTCTTCGCATTCTTCATCCCAAGTACCAGGATTATGTTTCTTCAGAAGATAAAATATAGGGTCACATTTCTCAGTTAGTTGTGAAATAAACCTAGCGATGTAATTCAGTCTTCCGAGGAAACCTCGAACTTCTTTCTGAGTGCGAGGTAGAGGTAAGTTTCGTATTGCCTTGACTTTGTCTGGGTCAATCTCGATTCCCTTTTCACTGACTATGAAGCCTAGCAATTTTCCTGACCTGGCCCCAAAAGTGCACTTCGCTGGATTAAGCTTGAGCTGGAACTTTCTCAATCTTAAGAATAACTTTCTCAAGACCTGCACATGTTCCTCCTCCGTTCTAAATTTCGCGATCATATCGTCAACATAAACCTCGATCTCCTTATGCATCATATCATGGAATAAGGCTACCATGGCTCTTTGGTATGTCGCTCTCGCATTCTTTAATCCAAACGGCATCACTTTATAACAAAACGTTCCCCATAACGTAATGAACGTAGTCTTTCTCTTGTCCTCGGGATGTATCTTTATCTGATTATACCCAGAAAAACCATCCATGAAGGAAAACAATGAAAAGTCCGCCGTATTGACTACCAATGTGTTGATGTGAGGTAATGGGAAATTATCTTTTGGACTGGCCTTGTTCAAATCCCTGTAATCCACACACATTCGTACATTCCCATCTTTCTTTGGAACTGGTACGATGTTGGCCACCCACTCAGAATACTTGACTTCTTGCAAAAATCCAGCATCAAACTGCTTCTGGACCTCTTCTTTTATATTCAACTCGATATCAGGTCTCATCCTTCTAAGCTTTTGCTGCATTGGCTTGCAATCTTCTTTTATAGGAAGGCGATGGACTACAATATCCGTACTTAACCCAGGCATATCTTGGTATGACCATGCAAAGACATCATTGAATTCCTGGAGTAGTCTGATGAGGTTTTATCTTATCTTTGCAGAAATATCAGATCCGATATTCACCTCTTTTCCTTCCTCCAAGCTCACAACTTCTATTGATTCCCTGTGAGGTAGGATTTGTTTCTCGGCCCTTTCTACCATCTTCAACAAGTCAGGAGACAAACCACAGTCTTCGTCATCTTCAAAATCATGTGATCCTTCTAAACACATGTTTCGGTCAAAAGGAGACTCTAAATTTGTAAGAGTGACATTCGTATCATTGATATCATAGGACCTGTTATGAAAAACAATATGGATTCAGGAATTTGTTTGGTGCAATATGGTCATGAATGAAATGCAAGTGTAGTTTGAGAGAAATTCAAAATAACTGCTCTTATGGAAAGAAAGATTTGCTCTAAAAATGACTGCAAGAATGAACTTTATTAAAATAACGATTTTTTAGACATGAGCCTATTTCACAAAAGAATCCTTATCACTTCTAGGCTAAAAGCAATAAGGGTGTTCTGGACATTACTCTGAGGAAATCCTAAAAACTACAGGTATTTCTTCTGCAGTCCAGTTGTTTAGCACACTTCTCGGTTCGTAAAGTTGAATATCCTGCAATGTTCCTCCTCCCGTCGCTTCTTCATACACAGCATGAATACTTTCTAACTCTGTGTTAATACTTCCGACTCCTAGCATTCCTTGATAGATGAATCCTCCCGATACAAAAGTCTTAGATAGGTGAGGAAAGGTCATAGGCTCCCATTTGACTTCATCACCTGTCAAACGAGCCCTTCTTCTCTCTCGCTTCTTCTCTTGCTCTATCCTCTTCTGCCTTGCATCTAGCTTGTATCCTAAGCCAAAATGGTCCTGCTTGTCTTTCAACACTGGAGCCTCAACTCGGCCCTGAAGATATTTCCCCAATCTTTTTCTCGGCAAAGCTCCTTTTCCAACTTTCAATTGCAGACCCATCTTTGTGGTCTTTGATATTCTCGACATCGAGATCTTGTTTCCCTCAAGGATGAATGTTGCATTTACGAACTCCAAGGAATGAAAAGAGCACTCGATTGCATCATCACTTGTTTCCAAATCAGGCGCATCGTTGGTCACAGATGCAATGATATCTTCTTCAGCATTTATCGTCACTAGCCGACCTTCTGACACCAGCTTCAGTTTTTGATGTAACGATGATGATACCGCTCCTGCTGAATGAATCCATGGCCTTCCTAATAGGCAACTGTAAGAAGGGTTGATGTCCATTACCAAGAAGTCCACCTCATAGATAGTTGGGCCAATTAACAAGGGTATGTCAATTCTTCCCATGACTTTCCTCTCGGTGCCATCAAATGCTCTCACCACATTTTGGCACGACTTCATATGTGAACTATCCACAGGTAGCCTGTTGAGCGTGGATAGAGGCAATACATTCAGTGCTGATCCGTTGTCTACCAGAACTCCTGGTAATATGCACCCTTTACACCTTGCAGTGATGTGTAAAGCTCTAGTAGATCTCATACCCCCAGGTGGTATTTCATCATCGCTAAAGGATATGAAGTTATCAGCGCTTATATTACCGACCAGTCGACCCAACTTGTTAACAGAGATATCGTCAGCCACATAAGTTTCATTTAGCACCTTCAGTAGTGCATTTCGATGTCCCTCTGAGTTCAGGGGTAAAGCTAGCATAGATATGCGAGCTGGTTGTTTGTACAGTTGTTCCATAACGTTGTACTCGCTATGCTTTAGGAACTTCAAGAACTCTCTAGCTTCCTCCTCTTTGATTGGTTCATTGACCAATAATTTAGGTTCGACCGTATTCTTCTTCTTTCCAACCGAAGCTTCTTTTCTTATTGGCTCTACTCGAGCCTTCATCTGTTCGTAGTGCCTTCCTTCATCCTGAACCTCTTTACTGATTATATCCTCCTTCCCCGGGATTACACATTACAATCGTAATTCCAAGGAACCTCCCTGTTATCCTTATATGCAAACACAGCCGGTTTTTGAATGATTACTGTTTGTGTTATTTCTGCCCCAACCTCACTGTTCTGAGGTCGCGAGATGATGACCACAGGATGGTTAGCCTTCGGAACTCCCAATGTCAGCTCTGACGTGCATACATGACTCTCCTATTGAACTCCTTCACAGAATTCCATCTCCCTATTATCCATCATACCTTGTATCATAGCTCTAAACTCTGTACACTCTTGGATTTCATGCCCCACTTTATGGTGGAACTCACAGTAGTTCCCCCTCTTTTCACAACTTCCTTCTGAGACGATTAGTCCCCTTTTCACCATTTCCTTTCAGACCCATCTCAAAAGAGTTTTCACATCCGTAATTTCTGCCTTGATTCTTCTGTCTTCGCCCATCATATTTACCCCACCATCAGTGTGGTTTGGTAACGGGTTTCCTACCTTGGTCGAGTAGTCAAATTTAACGACACCCATACCAATGAGCCTTTTAACCAACTTCTTAAAGGTCGTACAGTTTTCTATGAAATGCCCTGTTGTTCCCGCATGATAGTCGCACTGTGCATTCGCATCGTACCATTTGGGATACGGGGGTTGCAATGGCTTCAGATAGAAAGGGGAAACTACGTGTGCGTCAAATAAATTTCGATATAGTTCCCTGTATGACATAGGAATTGGCGTGAATTGGGGCCTCTCAGTATTTCGCCTTATACCGACCTCTTGTCTCGACGAGCTTTGCTGATTGGCAGCCACCTTTCCTAGCTGACTCACTGTTACTGACTTCGAGTAACCCTTGTTGTACATACTCGCGTTGTTCACCTCGTTTTCCTTCCTCTTCGAAGCTGATCTTCTATTACTCTCTCCTTCATCAATCTTCCCACTCCTGATGGCGTTCTCAATCATCTCACCATTCATGACTATGTCAGGAAAGCTTTTTGTGGCACTTCCTAACATGTGTGTAATGAACGGTGCCTTCAAGGTGTTAATGAACAACATGGTCATTTCCTTTTCCAAGAGCGGTGGCTGAACTTGGACCGCGACCTCCCTCCATCTCTGTGCGTACTGCCTGAAGCTTTCACTCGGCTTCTTCTCCATATTTAGAAGGGTGATTCTATCAGGAGCCATGTCTGTCACATGATTATATTGTTTCATGAACGATTGTGCCAAGTCCCTCCATGAACCAATCGTGGCACGACTTAACTGATTGTACCATTTGGATGCTGCCCCAGCAAGGCTGTCTTGGAAACAATGTATCAAGAGTTGGTCGTTGTTAACATATCCCGCCATTCGCCTGCAGAACATGGTGATGTGAGCTTCTGGGCAGCTTGTCCCATTGTACTTTTCAAATTCAGGCATCTTAAACTTATGAGGGAGTACTAAATATGACACTAAACTCAGCTCTTTTACGTCAATGCTTCGATAACTCTCAGTGACCTTCATCGCCTTGAACTTCTCCTCGAGCCACCTACACCTTTCCTCTAACTGTTTCAGTAACTCCTCCTTCATTCTTTCCTTCTCAACCACTTCATCAAAGTCAGGAATGGCAGAGTTAACAGGATTATTTTCAGGATTAGAACCCAGTCCAGCTTGGAAGTTCGAAATACCAGCCCGAAACTGCTGAGGCATGATAGTGACAGTAGATTTGCGCGGGTATTCAACTTGAGCTCGCATATGTGGAGGGGTGAAACTTGGAGGATAGAGAGGTTCATCATCATTTCCCTCATCGACATTTGCCATGGGGCCCTTTCCTTTATCACTTCCCTTAGTTATCAGTTGGGTTAACTTTGCCACTATATCTTCTTGGGATTCTCGTATCTTCTCAGACATCTCTTGTTTCATCTTATCTAACCGCTCCTGCACCTGTAGCTGAAGTCGGTCTTGCATCTCCTTCTGACACTGTTCGAGTTTTTCCAATCTCTGATCCATATCTTTTGTCTTTGCTCGAGTGCCGTATCGGTGTTGGGTTGGTTGGTTGGTTTCCAGGTTAACTGAGCAGTGATTTTGACTTATTAGGATTAAATAAAGATCTTTAATGCATATAATGTGGTGCTAATACATATGATGCGATGCATGAGATGAATGCAAAAAAGGCATTAATTATAATTCAATTCCATTCAAAAAACTTTACTAGAGAAACTTTTTTTTACATAAAATGGCTATAAATAGGGCTTTGCCCTAACACTTAGAACTTTAATCTCCCTAAGTAATGATGCCAACTTCTGCCCCTGATCTGATTCTGATTCGTACTTCACACTTAGTATATCAGCTTGTATTGCTAAAGTCTGCAGGTGCTCAGCTACCCCTTGAATCTGTACCACAGCTTCTCCCATAATGTGATACCTTCTTGCAATTTGATCCTGAAGATAGTGAAGCTGTTCACTTTGATGGTCTTCATTTGCTTCCAGATGTTCAATCCTGACTTCACAGTTCTGTAATGCCATCTCTAATCCTTCTACTGTTCTCTTCATCTTCTTGATCCTGCTCAAGCTTGCTTGCAACTCCATCACAACATTGCGATTTCGATATTGATGAATAGTTTCCTCCAGTTCGGCCACCCTAGCTTTTAATTCATCCTTTTCATTCCGAATTTCTGACAAACTCCTCTCAAAGGACTTATTTTGCTTTTGAGCCTCCTGAAATCTCTTTTCCCACCTATCAGCCTTGACCTTTTGCTTCTTGAACTTCTTGACACCACTACTCTGAGGTTTTTCCCAACCCAACAGTTTTCACCAACATACGTAGTCTCTTATAATCCGTCTTCAAGTTATTCAAATCTTCATCGACTTTGCGCTTTTCTTTTCTCAGACCTTCGGTTTCCAGCTTCTGAACATCTATGTCCAACTTTAAATTCATCTTGTCCTCTTCTATTTGCTCTATCTTCCTTTCGAGCTCTGAGTTTCTTCTTTGAAAATCTTACTTTATAATTGCTAGCTCAGAAGGGACTACATGTACATGCTTTTCTACTAATTGATTGTCTCCTTGACCTGGTGCAGGTATATTATCATTGACCCTCCGACCTAGCCACTTGATATATTCAAGAGTCGTCGATGAACTACTGCCAATCTCTTCATTCGTCGAGTCTGCCTCCAAGCATTTGTCATTTCTCGAATCTTCTTCTTGTAACCATCATACTTATACGAGAATTCACTTTGAGCTAATCCTTGGGTTGTAGGTACGAACTGCCTCGATCTATACTGTCTCAATACCAGTAACGGTGCATAGCCGATAGCTCCCCAAATCCCAAGTAGAGGGACCCAATCGAAATCTCCACACCTATACAAGATCTCATCTGGCAGCATCCAAGGAGCTCTCCACTCGATATTCTCCTCTTGAAGATTCTGAAGAATTGCAATCCATCTTTCTTCTAAAACACCATCTTGCCTCGGTATCGCCACTATTTCTTTCAAAGGCAAATAAGTTTCAGAAAAAACTCGATAGGAAAATTTATCAGCCTTCTAGAAGTGACTGTGAAACCATGCCAAGAGAAGCTGCGCACATCCAACGAATCTTCCTTCACCTACTCTTCAGCATTCGTTTAGTGACCTGAAAGAGTCTGCTAAAATTGTTGGAACTGGTGTAACTCCTTTACCAAGTCGATCGAAAAGATCAATGACTGCTTCATCAACATGTCCCAAGGCTTTGGGAAAGGTAACTAAACCGTAAATACCCAAGGCAAAGACATCAACCCTCTTCCTCGTATCCAGGTGTGCTAGAATTAAATCCTTCAGGCTCTTCCAAGGAATGCATTTACTATCTCCCTTTTGTTTGATTCGTGCTGCGACCCATTGCTCACTTATCCCCGTAATATTCATCAATTTCTTTAAAAAGGTTGGAACATTAGCAGCTCTCGAGTAGGCTTTATCTACTTGGATCTTCGAAAAACGAAGCAAGGCCGTATATTCCTCCACCGTAGGCACTAAGTCAACTTTTCCAAAGGTAAAGCAGCTATAAGCAGGATTCCAAAATTGGGCTAAGGCACGAAATAAGTGCTTATCCACCTTTAAGTCGAGCAAGTAAGGTAGGTCTCCATAGCTAGAGTAGAAGAGCTGTTTAACCTCATCATTCCACCTTTCCCAAATTTTCTTTAGTTCATGTAGGCTATTCTGAGTCGCACTAACACGAGTGAAGTCCCACAACTCTGACACATATCCCTCGGCCAAACTATCACCTTTCTCTTGCTGTGTTGTCTCAGACCAAGTTTGGACAGCCGCATTATCTTCCATCTTATCAAGAAACCCTTTCTCCATGATAAGCTTTCTATTTAGCAACCGAATATGAACTAACGCCCTTTTAGGATGAAATGCTACGCAATCATGATGTCATGCAATCAAAACAAAAGAAACCCAAGTCAGTATCACATATAGAGATATAATCCAATACAAGCATGAAATAGCAAGAAACAGTTAATCTGGAATCCACTAGGGTTTTGGGATAGTTCTACCTAGGTCAAGTTCCTAAAGCTCACTATATGATGTTTAGTTTCTAGAGTAAGGGTACCCGAACCAGCAGATTCCTCGATCCTCACCCATTATAGGCTCATATGGATCAAGTTCAGTTCAGGGGGATACATTTCCCTATGGCTGCACGGAGATGAAAATCTCACGAAGATACAGGTACGGATGCATCCTGGAAACGGTCCACTACCCTGCACGGAGGTGAAAACCTCACGAAGGACTAGTTTCTCGCTCCCACTTAAAGGGTACAATGCAAAATGTAAATGCAAAGTTACCAACATACCAAGATGAAAAAAAAGAAATCAATGAATGCGAAAGGAACTCATGAAATTTTCTAAAAACTTTTGATTTTCAACACAAAGACAAATACTATCAGTTTATGGCTCGACTCTCAAAGTCTTCAGTGGAGTCGCCAAGCTGTCGAAACCGTTTTTTTTAAAAACAAAAATCTAGTTGTCGACTTTAAAAATAAAACTAGAGTCGCCACCAATCCTTTATTAAGGTGTGATCGGCTCACTTTAAAAATTATTTTGGTCTACGAATTTTGAGAAAATGAGTTCGAGAGTCAGTTACGCACGAGGAAGGGTTAGAACCCTCGTAACGCCCAAAATCGGTACCAAATTGATTATTTGATGTCTTAGTGTCGAAGGTTAAAAAAATTTAAAAATCAACTCAAACGATGGAATTTGAAAAAGGATAATCAATTGTTCAAGTCATGTAAAGAAATCGAGTCCCAATACGTTAGGGTACAATTCTTCATAATCCTCGACGAACCAACATGCGTCTAGGTTCAAGGTATTGTATGACTTATGAGACAATGAAGCTGAAATCTTGGAAAATCATATTCCAAGTCCCACGAATTCTAGTAGTGGTCAAAGAAATGAGATTTTTATTTATAAAAATCCTCTTGTTGAAAAGGAATCTCTTCCTAAACATATTGAATCTTTTAAAGCAAAGGAAAAAAATGGAAGTTGTCCAAGTTAAAAACCAAAGTCGGGTTTCATTGAGTAATATAGTGACTTCTACACTATCTACATCAAATTGGGTTAAGGCATGCCAGTCGGTTAACAATTTTGTTGGCCAAAATCCTTGACCAAAAATGAATAAAAAGGACATAGTATGGCATATACACCGTTGGGCTAATCCTGCGAGGATTTTACCACTGTCTTAAATTCGGGCTAAGAAGATAATTCCCCTAAAGACCAATCATCACTTTAGAGTGTAATTGATTAAACAATGAGCCTGAGATTAATATGGTCATTTCCAAAATGCCAACAAAGTTTATCTCGAAGTCTAAAAATTTAAGAGAAAGGGATAAGAAAATTTCTCTTGACCCCAAGCATCATTTTGCTGTTTCTTTCTACAAAAATAGTGATCTGAACATTCCAGAAGATGTGGATTTGGTTGAAAGGAACTTGGGTACTGGCATGGAATCTGATTTACAAAGACATCAGCAAATGGGAAGTGTTAATCAAATACTGAAGAAGCCACCCAATATTCTAAAGAACAAGGGTAGAAATTTCAAGGTTCGTGGGCTCTTTAAAGTTCCTATTTCTGAGGCTATGAATCGTATTGTTGATAGTTTAAAGTCAACTTTGGCTGTTGAGGATCTTATGGAGTCAATGGAAATAGATGGTATTAAAGCTACCTCTAATAATTTATAAGCATTTCTTAGTACTCTCTTATGTCTTTTATGATTTTTCCAAATTTATTTGTCTGGAATTGTCAGGGTTATGCTAGCCCTAGGTTTGTTCATGTGGTTAGAGATTATTTTCAAGATTATGAGATTAAGGTTGTTGTGTTTCTAGAAACCAAAGTTAAGAGGTTAAAAACTGATGGAATTATTTCATAATTATGATTCCATAACTCTCACAGAATTGAATCTATGGGTTTTTTGGAGGAATTGTTGGAAGAATTTCGTGAAGTTGGACATTTTTCTCAATCATCCCTAATTTATTCATTGTTGAATTGATGGGGAGGGTGTCCGTAAAAGTTTTACAGCTACTTTTATTTGTAGTAGTCCTGATAGAAGTAAACGAAAGTTTCTACGACAAGGTTTAACTCATATAGTTACTCAAATTCATTTACCTTGTATTTTAGCGGGAGATTGTAATTCATACATCTCACCTGATGAGAAGAGAGAAGGACGACCAGTTACCTTTGGATGTTCACTCTTTATAGATTTTCTAGCTAATAACAAATTAAGGGATCTTAAGTTTAAAAGGCTTATTTTACGTGGTAGAGGTTAAAATTTTTGAAAAATTTGATAGAGTAGTTGGAAAATTGAGTGGGAATAAAATTTTTCAGAAGCTTTAGTTTACTATCTCCTCAAACTAAAGTCTGATCATAGACCTCTTTCCATCTGTCTAGGCAATATTGTTAAAAAGAGGGTACCTCGACCATTCAGTTTCTTAGCAGCATGGACTAAACATCCTACTTTTAATTATTTTATCAATAGAAAATGGGATCCTACTCTTCTTATTACGAACTCCATTAATTCACTTGCTTCGGACTTGAAGAGATGGAATAAGAAGGTTTATGGTAGTATTCATACAAGGAAGTGCATCATCTCCCGAAGACTTAAAGGCATCCAAAATGCTCTTAATAAAATATGGTTGAATTCTATTTTTGATCTTGAATTAGACCTCCAGGCTAAACTTGAGCGCATTTTAGATGATAAGGAGCTTTTGTGGAGGAAAAATCTTGAGTGGATTGGTTATCCTAAGGAGATAGGAATACAGAATATTTTTATAGTAAAACTTTGCTGAGACATAAGATGAATTGTGTTTCAGCTCTTAAAATCGATGATGGGTCTTAGTGCTATGATGAGTACCGTTTACAAGATGTGGCTTTTACTTTCTTCAAAAACCTATATTCTTCTGATACATGAATATGGGGTACTTTTCCTTTGACAGGTAAATTTTCCAATTTGGATTCTTCTATTCTTGATTCTCTTGTTATGGAAGTTTCTAACTGGGAAATCCAAAAAGCTCTTTTTAATATGGGACCATTAAAAGCTCTGAGATTGGATGGCTTATATGTTTTGTTTTCAAAATCAATGGCATGTGGTTGAGCATCGATTTGTGAATGGGTGAGACATCTTTTTAGGTCGACCCATGGATCGCAACATTAGTAAGAAGCTTTTGGTTTTTATCGCAAGAAGTCAAAGTCTAGAAACTATTAATCAGTTTTATTCAATCAGCCTTTGTAATGTTCTCTATAAGTTTGTGATGAAATTAATCTTCAATCGATTAAAACCTATCTCTTTTTTTTAGATGAATGATGAAATTCATTAATCCAATAATGCAGTTAAACTATAACAAAAGAACAAAAAAAGTTGTACTGTAACTTTAAGCTATACAAACAAATTAACCAATAATACCCCAAGAAGCACAAAGTGAAGCATTAACAAGATCAGTTCCATTGATTGGTCTTCCTCCTAAGTGAGCCCACACAATCTCTTTAATCTGTATCAATATAGCATCTTCAGTTAAGAAAGATGCACCAAAATACTTCTTGTTCCTCTGTCTCCATATCCCATACAAATATGCACTCCAAACAAGCTTAAGTATAACAACAAGCAAGGACTTTCCTTTAAGTCTCAATATCGCCCAAGTTAACTGTTGCCTCCAAGTTCCCACAGTCCTATGAATGGAGAAAAGGCATAAAACTGGCTGCCACACCTTCCTTGAAAAACTACACTCAAAGAAAATGTGATCACGTCTCTTTGCAGCATCCATACAGAAAAAGCAACAAGTATCAACCAAAACCCCAAAAGCAAGCAAACGATCTCGGGTTAGAAGCCTATTAAGAATGACCACCCAAGCTATAAGAGAATTCTTAGGAATATATAAAGGGAACCATAACAAACGGTACCATTCCACCTTCATACCACAAGTTCTAATTGCCTCCCACAATCGAGAAGCACTCACTTTAGCATTAGCAAACTATTGAGAAGTGACAGCAACCAAAGGCTTCAACT
Organism: Gossypium hirsutum; assembly: GCF_007990345.1. NCBI lineage: Eukaryota > Viridiplantae > Streptophyta > Magnoliopsida > Malvales > Malvaceae > Gossypium > Gossypium hirsutum. The sequence goes on along the minus strand of NC_053449.1, from coordinate 53,485,333 downwards.
TAAGCATCCTTCACCAATTCCAGGTACTCATTGAAGTAAGAGCCACAACCAAAAAACTCCTACCATTTAACACATATTCACTAACCCAAGCAATCCAAACAAAAACTCCTCTCCTGCAAGCAAGGAACGGATAAGCTACAAAATACGCTTGATTCCATTCTACCACATTTTTTAGTCCCACTCAGGTTTAGGTAAACAAATCACCTTCCAACAAACACGAGCCCCTCGACCCGAGCCAACCTTTCTTTTCCAAAAGAAGCTAAGATAAAATTGATAAACCTTTTTAAGAACACTCTTAGGCATTAGAATTTGACGACTCCAATAGGCTTGCACACTAAAGATCACTGCCTTAATGAGTTGCAGTCTACTAGTATAACCCAACTGCTTAGTAGACCACCCTTGAATCCTATCAAGAATCCTATTGGTTAAAGTAGCACAATTAGACCGAGATAGCTTTCGAGAAATAAAAGGAACACCAAAGTACCTCACTGGTAGCCTACCAACTTTAAACCCTGTGCAAGTAGTCATGAGAGTCAATTCCTCTTGAGACACCCCAACAACAAACAATTCACTTTTGGAGGCGTTGAGTTACATGCCAAAAAGTAAGTAAAACTGTTGAACAATATAATAAACACTAGCTATCGAATCAGTAGTGCCCTAAAAAAATAAGAAGGTTATCTGCAAACATTAGATGAGTCAACCGCACTCAAAGACACTTAGGATAATACTTGAAAAGAGCATTTATGGCGACAACATCCAATAACCAAGATAACACATCCATTACAAGCACAAAGAGGTAAGGAGAGAGAGGATCTCATTGGTTAATACATTTCCTCCCTCGAAAGAACACCATAAGGCTTTCATTAAGGGAGACAGAGAATCGAGGAGTAGTTAAACAAACTTTAATCCACTTCAAGAACTTTTCAGGGAATCCTTGAGCTCTAAATACTAAAAGTAAGTGTAAAAAATCAAACGCCTTTTGAAGATCAACCTTCAAGGCACATCTAAGAGAAATATGTCTTCTACGATACCCTCGCATTAACTCATGAGCCAACATGGTATTATCAGTGATATTAGGCCCTCAAACAAAGGCACTCTAACTATTAGAAATCAAAGCAGGCAGAAAATGGGTCATTCTATTAACCAAAACCTTGGTTATGCACTTATAAATTGCACTAACAAGAAATAGGCTTCAAATCCTTTATATAGCTAGGATTATCACACTTGGGAATCAAGGAAATTGAAGTAGTATTAAAGGCATACAAGAGAGTGGAGGATGCAAAAAAATATTGAACAGCTTCAAGAAAATCAAACCCCACTATACCCAATTCAGATTTGAAGAAGAAAGTTGTTAGACCATTAGGACAGGGGTTTTCTCATTCCCCTGCCCAAAAATAGTTGCCTTTATCTCCTCATTGGTAATAGGGCTAGTCAACACACGATGAGCATTGTTAGACAACATCCTTATAACTCAAGAAATTATTCATTCTATGTGAATCAAGAAAAGAGAAGAAGTGTTGGATAGCTATCAAAGTTGATTTAGAGAAAACTTACGATAAACTACAATAGGAGTTTATAGAAGATACCCTCTCGGATGCAGGTATTCATTCTCAGATATTTTAAATTATTATGAAATGCATTTCTTCAGGTTCTATGCAAATTTTATGGAATGGTGCTTTATCAAATAAGTTCCAACCCTTGAGAAGTATCAGGCAGGGATGTCCTTTATCTCTATATTTATTTGTTCTATGTATGGAAAGATTAGGATAATATATTCAAAAATTTGTTGGAAGAAGGTTTAGAAACCAATCTTTTTATCGAAAAGAAGCCTTGGAGTTTCGCATATATTTTTCGCAGATGATTTGTTCCTATTTATTGAAGCTAATATAGAACAATCAAAAGTTGTTAAAGATACATTGGAAGCTTTTGGACTTTTCTAGGTCACAAAGTTAATGCCCAAAAAACCAATGTTTTTTATCAAATAATAATCCTGCTGATATTGCCTCCTAAATCTGCATAGTTTTCGGATTTAATGAAGTTCTTAACCTTGGAGTTTATCTTGGCATGCCACTCTTTCACAGTTGTGTCACTACTAGTACCTTTAAGTTCATCCTTGATAAGGTCTGCAGAAGCCTTCATAGTTGGGATGCTAAACTTCTTTAGGTGACGAGTCGTGTTACTTTGGTACAATCTGTTCTTATGTCAATCCGCAATTACTTTATGCAAACAACTTTGATACCCAATAGTATATGTAAATAGATTGAGAAGATTGCAAGGGGTTTTATTTGGGGGATTTCTTCCTCAAGATCTAAACCAGCATTAGTGCAACGGGATGACTACTGCCAACCCCGTCCTAATGCAAGGCTGAGTCTTCGACGTTTAAGGCATCAAAATGAGTCTTTCCTCTTAAAGTTGGGTTTAATTTCATTACTAACAAGGATTCTTTATGGGTTTAAGTCATGAGAACTAAATACAAAATTCATGAGGTATTTCCAATGGTAATTACATGCAACAGAAGCTCTTTTATATGGAAGTCTATTGCCAAAGTTTAGTCCATATGATATGGGAATTCAGTCAGATTTTAGGTTGATGATTGGATCCCTGTGATGGGTCCTTTGATACTGCATGATCCAAATAATATTGCTCGAGATAATAAATCCTCAAATATTTGGTTACAAATGATGGTGAATAAAATTGGGGGTATATTAGAAACCATTTAGACGAATCTTTATTTGATAAAATATTTGGTGTTCACACGGTCATTCAGGGAACACGCTTGTGTGGGTGTCTTGTGTGTGGCACACGGTCATGTGATAGCCTGTGTGAAACCTGCACCAATCACGTTCAAGGAACACACCCATATGGGTTGCCTATGTGTGACACATAGCCGTATGACAGCCAATGACACAGGTCGTGTGTGCTCAAAGTGACCAAAATCATGTTCATTTTCCATCCAATTGCATAGGTAGCTAACCCAATACATAAGAAATCATCACAATACCTCAAAACACATCAAGTGTAACCCAAGCAAGCCAAATATATCCACCCAAGACGTAACCAAATCAACATATACAAGTCACATTATAAGCATTTAACCTTTCACTGCACTAACTACCGTTTACAAGACATAACATATACACCATTTAACCTATCTCAACCTCATCAAACCATACCCTAACATGACATATACCATTCATGCTCAAACCCTCATGCTTAACTTAGTGTTTAACAAGCATACATATAAGGTTACCATTCCACAACATCAAACATACTAAACCACCATACAAAGTTAAGTAACATGACAAACATATTCATTTTCCTATTACATGCCATATAAGCCAAGTTGTTTACAAATCTACCAAAGAGTTCCACGAGATAGTGTGATTAAACAATAAAGCTTAGTAAGTTAAGTTTTCGTAAAGCTTAGTAAGTTAAGTTTTCGTAAAGCTTAGTAAGTTCGTCGTTTAAACAATAAAGCTTACCAAATTAAACATAATAATTCAAATAAAAATATTACTAAACCGAGTTCCTATTAACAAGGTTCTTAATAGAATTTTTGTCAATCATAGCTTACAACGATTAATCTGAAGAAATCCCAGTTAGTCCTGCTTCTCAATACAACCACTATTAATGCCGGCCACCAGTTATAAATATTACCTTTTATCAAAGACATGACACATCTAAGATAATCATCAACTAAACAAGCCAAATTATCAAAATTCTCTGGATATTTCCAAACCAGTAATCAGCCTTAGTCGAATCATCACCTATTTTACCATGGAATTCTTCAGTATCATACCTTTTCATTAATTAATTGAAAACTATTAGACTATTTCAGTCTACTGAGGACCCAATGATGCCATAAGAAATGTATAAGGGGGTACAGGTTGTAGGGTCACTGAATTAGCTCGTACCAGCTCTGTGAACTACTGACTCAATAAATCCAAAAAGACATTTTTACTTCGCAATTAGACAATTACAAAACCAGTAGATTATGACTTACTTCCAGTTCGGTAGCCAGGACTTTACTATCAGGTATTTGCAAAACCGATAAACTATAATTTACTTCATGTTTAAAAGTTGGATTATTACCTTTTACTTCATCAAGGTCATTATGACCAAATTCTATTAACATTCATTAATCTGCAAGAAAAATAGGGGTTAGATCGAATCAATCAATATCACACTATCACCGGTTTATATGGCATGTAATTTTTAGACTTCATACAAGCTAAGTTTAGTCCGAGAATCGACTAAATCGTAGCTCTAATATCACTAAATGTAACACCCATAACCCATTTCGAGCGCCAAATTAGGGTTACAGAGTATTACCATACAATTTAGAATAATCCATATCAGATCGCATCAAGTTTACTAAATTAATCAAAAAAATTTCATAAATATTTCATATTGGAGTAAACATACATTCATGGGCCTTGAATCGAGTCTACGATGCCTTAAAAATA